>NW_025779186.1:0-65152 GCF_021130785.1 Homalodisca vitripennis
CAATCTCTCGGGAGCTTATTCTATAGCTAAAAACAAGTAAAAAAGTTCATATAACCATATGCTGGGAAACGCTTCGTTAGCGAGTTACGCCTAGCGAAAGATTTCGCCCGGATTTCAGAACCCTTGGTGAAGTCAGGCGGTAAAAAAAATGGTAAAGGTAGTTACAAAGATACAAAAAACGATTGTTTTTTTTTGTTTTTATATCTGACAAATTTATTAAAATTCGTCCCAGAGCTGTAAATGCAATACTTTCAGAGATATCTTACGTAAAACACAAGAATTGTTGCAAAGAAATAACACATTTTTGTGTTTAACGTAAGATTACTTCCATAAATGTTAAATAAAGGTCATTTTTTCTTAAACAGATTTGTAGAACTTTTTAATTTCTGAAAAGATTCATGTGAATTACTGAGGAAAAAAATTAATAATAGGTATTGAAATTTAGCTTTATTTAAAATAAAACAGACGCACTAAAATGCATATTCTTATCTGCATAAAATATTAAAACTAATGTTTAGGTTTGTGAGTAACAGCTGATCCTTTATTCAACACTTTTTATCGTCATATTTTCTTTGCAAAGGTTGGCAATATCAGCTGATCAACAATTAAGTTCATGAAGTAATATTTGAATAACCTTTATGGAGGTTTTTGTATTGTGGCGTGTGAAGATTGTATTTTGTGAGATCCTGTGATTATTTGGAAATATTTTATACAAGTGTATAAAATATTTTATTAAATATTTATTTTTAAAATATTTTATTAAAATTATTTTTAAAATATTTTATAAATTTTTTATAAAGTGTATGTAATTATCTTAGTAAATAATGGCAGATAATGTAAATGGTATGTATTCGTTTGAAGAGTATACGGACATGATACTGATTTACGGCAAAGTTAACAAGAATGGTTTAGCTGCAGTTCAGGAATATCGTGATATTTTTCCACATCGAAGAACACCTGATCGCAAAACATTTGAAGCTGTGGAGAGACGACTTAGAGAAACTGGTAGCTTTAAACCGAAGCGAATAGATACTGGTCGTCAACGTAGCGCAAGGAACTATAATAATGAACAAGCAATAATAAATGCTGTAGAATTATCACCAACCACAAGCACCAGACGATTATCACGTCAGTTAAATATTTGTCAGTCAAGCGTATGGCGGACACTTCATGAAGCACAGTTGTACCCATTCCATAAAAACACGTGTTCAAGACTTATTACCGCAAGATCTTAATAAACGGAAGATGTTCTGCCGCTGGTTAAGAAGAAATTGTTTACGACATCAGTATTTTCTTCGGCGTATTCTCGTTACTGATGAATCCTGTTTTCCTAGAAATGGAATTGCAAATTTTCGTAATACCCATACTTGGGCGTACGACAACCCACATGAAACTGCGACGAGGCATTTTCAACATACATTTTCAGTCAATGTATGGCTTGGTGTTCTGGGTGATAATTTGATTGGTCCATTTTCCCTCCCTATCGACTTAATGGAGTAGCGTACTTAAATTTTTTAAGAACAAACCTGCCTACCCTCTTGGAAGATATTCCTGTTCAAAACAGAATAAATGCATGGTTTATGCACGACGGAGCACCTCCACATTTTTCTAATGATGTGAAAAACTATTTAAATGATACATACGGTAGACAATGGATTGGTCGAAATGGACCAGTAAAATGGCCACCACGTTCTCCTGACCTCACGCCAGCAGACTTTTTCTTATGGGGTTGGATGAAGTCAATTGTTTATTCAAAACGGATTAACAACATAGAGGAGTTACGTAATCGCATTACAGAGGCGGCAGAAACTATCAAGAATGCTCCCCAAACGTTATGAAACGCGCTAGAAAAGAGTGGATATCGTCGTGCGAAAAACGTGCATTGCCTAAACAACGGAGGACACTTTGAGCAACTATTATAGGTGATTATTACAGTTTTTTTATAAAGGGTAATATACATTTTTATGTTAAATGGTTTCAGAATAAATTTATCAGCTGTTACTCACAACCTAAAACATTAGTTAATAATTTTTATGCAGATCAAGAATATGCATTTTTGTGCGTCCTGTTTTTTTTTTAAATAAAGCTAAATTTCAATACCTATTATTGATTTTTTCCCGAAGTAATTCAACATGAATCTTTTCAGAATATAAATGTTCTACAAATCTGGTTTTAAGAAAAAAAAAAATGACCCTTTATTTAAACATTTATGGAAGTAAGTAATCTTACGTTCAACACAAAAATGTGTTATTTCTTTGCAGACCAATTCTTGTGTTTTACGTAAAGATATTCCCCCCCCCCCCCTCTGAAAGTATTGGCATTTACAGGCTCTGGGACGAATTTTAATAAATTTGTCAGATATAAAAACATTAAAAAAACAATTCGTAATTTGTATCTTTGTAACTACCCTTTTACCATTTTTATACGGCCTGACTTCACCAAGGGTTTCTGAAATCGGGCGAAATCTTTCGCTAGGCAGCGTAACTTCGCTAACGAAGCGTTTATTTCCGGGCATATGGGTTATATGAACTTTTTTACTTGTTTTTAGCTATAGAATAAAGCTCCCGAGAGATTGCGGTTTATGTTTTGAATCAGCCCTGATTACTACATATATGTATGTTTAATTTGTATATATCATATAAATGTGTGTGTGTTTGTGTGTGTGTGTTGTGTGTGTTGTGTGTGTGTGTGTGTGTGTGTGTGTGTGTGTGTGTGTGTGTGTCGTGTGTGTGTGTGTGTGTGTGTGTGTGTGTGTGTGTGTGATCTCTAATATGTAATTTTATATAAATTTTCTATTATCATTTTACTTAGACGCCGAGTTAACCAAGAAACATAGATACATAAATACGGAAAACGATGCTTTGAAGACTTAATTAAGCGTAGTTTAAACCTACGTAGTGCACTAAGTAAATGTAAACATTTTTTGTATCTACAATTCATTACACTTACATCCACGTCATTTCTAAACACATCTCTACAGCATTCATCATGAACTTTCCTAGAATTTTACAGGAAAAGGGCGTATTGGTTCGGTAGACAAATGAAACAAGAGGGGGCGTTAGCACAAATTTCAAATCTCTTTCTATACTAACTATCTACTGATTTTTATCCAAAATCGATAAAAGACCGTTCTACCCTTGATAAAATTGGTAAACCCCATTTTACAGGATTCTGTCGATTTTTTTAGATAAGGGGGACACGCTGTGATTGAAATTGTTTTACGCTATAAAGACAATTAAACACATGATGTCAAATTAATCAGAACCACCTTCTACTTAGAAATATTTCGGCCAAATTAACATGAAATGTTATATGGAACAATTAATAAACAAGGACTACTCATAACCGTCTTTAGAGCCTAGGAGCTACCAAAGACAAACCCGTTTAATGCACTATTAGCTAATTTAGACGCCTTTTGGGCTAGATATACTCGTATCCTAACCCAAAATTTCGCTAAAATTAAATTTAAGTCATATGTACAATAAAACTTTGTTTCTGGAAGCTCTGTGATCGGATACGTTGTTAAAGAAATTTATACGAACGTTAATTGGAATTATTATAAAAGGAATAGATATTTTATGGAAGATAGTACAGCACAGCTACAAATATTCGTGGTTTTAGGTAGCAAAACCAGCATTAAATGCCTGACAAGCATTGAAAATTTGAATGAGAACAGAACTTTAAATAAAAAAAGCAATCAATAAAATGCATTTAAAAAGAAAAATAAGGACATAAGTTAACCCGTTTTAAAAGTTATCTGCTAACACGATATACGTAGGTCTGTTAAATGGTCAATGGCAGGATTTGGTATGATCCATCCGAGAATGAGGTATAAAATGGCCACCCTAAAATTAACAGTGATATCACGTGGTAATGTATGGCTCGACTGGTAATTAAAGGAGTAATTCTTCGTTTTAAATACAGGAATACCATTTGGTTTTTGTTTTATAAAAGCTACATAAATACGTCATGTAAATATGGAAAAAATTACTTTTTCGTGCTTCTTCACAAAATCTGATTTTTGCTATCACTTGGCTTTACTTTTGGAGAAATCTTAAGTATGGGCTATGTAAAAATCCATGTAGTCCCTTTATGTTCTTACAGATATAATAAATTTTACACGACTCCGATCCGTATTAAATAGAAGAATTTTTTATTATTTTTTTTTTTTTTTCATGAGTTCATAAATAAAAATCAATAAAATAAATCTCATTACCTTAAATTCTGAGAATATAAAAGTAAATTTAGTGTTATCATGTTTTATATATGTTTCTTATATAAATAGAACGTTTGTACAAAGTGATTTGATTCGAAGTTTTAGGTATTCCAAACTGGAGTTACTGCATTTACTTACTTTTTATTATTTACATTACTATTTATTATAGCCTACCGGCTAAAAAATACTTTTTTCTAAGCTGGTTTTACAGAAATATGAATACCTTTGCGACAAAGCACAAAAATTCTGTAGAACACTAGTCAGGATTTGCGCAAGACTAAACCACAAACATCTGAGTATCGATTTTAAGCGACACCTCAAAAATGCAAATATATTCCTGAATAATGCAAACATAAAATATTTACAACGTAATTTCAGTAATGTGTCCTTTCCTCAAAACGGATAAAGAATTAACAGAATAATAAAAATAAAAATGACAATACAAAATAACTTCAGGTGGTGGGAGATTTATTGGTGTCAAAAAATGATTTTCCAATGTCAGCCAAGATTCAAAATATGATGAGGTTGGTTAAAGCAAAAAAGTCGCCAAAGATTTGTAAACAGTGTCGCTACGTAATCATCCATTATGGCCATCAATGTTGGATTATAGGAGGATTATACGACGCGCCATTTGAAGTTTTTATATAACTTATGCTATGCAATAAATGTTGCTGTAATGTTTTACTATCGCATAATTTTCAAAACCCGAATTAAACACCTTTGTTTTTATAATACCTGTTTGAGAAAAGTTTTCCTCTTTAAATCACATCAATATCGTAACAAAATGAGTATGTGGTATAATAAGTAATTTATTACAGATATAATAAATAACTTTAAACATCATAAACGCTTCAAGATGGCTAACTATATGATTGGGTGTAAGTAATACAAATAATATGGGTGAACAATCAAATATTACATAAAACAACGATATATAGTTATTTTATATATAATACTTTAAAAAATATTTAGAGCTCAACACAAAGAAATAATGAAAGTATACTATATATATATAATATATATATAATATATAAATATATTATATATATAAAATATATATATATATTCTATATATATAATATCACTATAACTCGCCTTCGGCTCGCTGGGGGCTACGACGCCCCCAGGCCCCCAAAGTAAACGCTTGCAAATTCGGGGATAAGCTGGAAATTCGGTGACTGGTTAAGGTCCGGACATCTAATAAATGACCAAGGGATTTTAAAAATTGACCTTTTTCATAGAATTTTTTTTCCGGGATTCGTAAAAACTTTTTGACTTTGAGGGCATTTTGCGTTAAACCGTTTAGAGATACGACCAAAGGACTGGACCTTTCTTGTAGGAAATTTAATTTTTGTCTTTCCGATTGTGCCTCAGAATCTATCTACGACCTATGGTTTAGCCAGAAATGAGCTCGGAGAAAAGTCTGCACGGGTCAGCTATCTATGAATTGTTTAGTATAAACATAAATAAAACCGACCTCAAAGGCAGTAATTATTAAAAAGTCCGAACAGGGGGTTTTAAATATCACCAGAACTATCTAGTCAAGGCGAGAAATTCCCTGGGTGGGTGATTAATGTTAAGGAGTTAAGACAAGAGGTGGTTTAAATTTCGTCAGATATTGTCTGGTCATATGAACAAATTCCCAGGGGGGGTAAACGTTACCGGGGGAATAAGTCCTCCAGGGGGTTATCTGTTCATTACCAGGATCTTCCCAGGGGGGGTTTTTAAGAGATTTGGTGACTGGGGTAAAATTTCGACATGAGGGTCATGGCAGGAAATTTTCCCTGGGGGGAGTTTAAATGTTACCGAGGGGGGGTTTAACACATCAGGGGGGTTGAATGTACGGGGAGGTTATCAGTCCATACCAGGAAATCCCCGTGGGGGGGTTCATATTACCGGTGGTATTAAATGACACAGCTTGGGCCTGTTTTTAGAGGGTATTGTGTCTGTGAACATAATGAAATATGTCCTCTGTCCCTGATCTACTATTGACGCTTAGCTAAACGCTTCAAGGCCCAGCAACTCCTCGAAAGTCACCTGAAACCTTATCTGTAAGTGTCACGTGATTTTCCTAAATCCCGTTTAAAATTTGTTTTGAGTTTTACGACCAACGCGTTTAGCCGCTATCCAAGTCCCGGAATGTAAATTTTAGGCGAAAAAATGTCGAATATTTGTCACTTAATCTGCGTTTTTGCGGTCAAACTAAGGAAATATAGTAAAAAGTCACTGGACCTTTGTTTGTAGAGTACATCTTATTTCCTAAAGAAAACGTTAGTCTTATTATTGACCTCCGACCAATGGTTTCCGCCGCTATCGACCCCAAAAACACCTAAAATTTCGCGAAAAAGTTACAACAAAATTGTACATAATCACGTTTTTTCGGCCAAACCAAATCGAGATAGGGCAAAAGAATTACTGGAACCTTTTCTGTAGATCGCCGCAATTTTGCTAATTTGATGGGTCAATCAGATTTTGAGCTACGACCAACGTTCGGTCGGCCGCTATCGGGCTTGAAACATTATTTTTAATCGAAAAAAAATCCTCTGGAATTTTCCCAAAATGTTCGAGCGTTTTTGGTCGCTTAAACCATGGAAGATAGAGCAAAAAGTCATTAGAACCATTTTTTTGTAGGATTCACTTTCCATCTCCTGATCGATGAATTTTTTACGTCAGATCACCGAGCTAGCTCCACAGGTTCGCCCGCTATCGGGCTATGACTACAAAAATGCCTTGCAGGGGTGAAGAATGCGCGATATTTTTGGGGAATTTTTTTTGAGGGGTTTTGAAAATGAAAAAATTGCTCACTTTTCTCGGGATTTTCCCTGGTGGTTACACGTGGAAAGCTGATCTGAGTACCAAATTTCAAGTCTCTAACTTCATCTGGAAGTAGGCTTAGAATAGATATACTTGAGTGAGTGAATCAGTCAGTTACACATGCGGTTGTATATATATTACAGACTCGTCGCCTTCGGCTCGCTGCTGGGGCTAACGCCCCCAGGCCCCCCATTTGGGTGTGGCTAAATTCGGGGATAAGCGTAGTTCGGTGATTGGTTAAATTCAGACGTGAAGTTATTCCCAAAATTTTATGTATCCGGTTCTCGAGAATCTTACGGGTCGTAATGCTTCGCTAACGCTCAGCCAAAAGATGTGTGTGTAGTATGATATTAATCAATTGATGTGGTGGAAGAGTTTAAGTTATGTGTTCGTGAAATTTGGAGACAAGGAAGAATTTGGTTTTCAACCAAAAGTCCCAAGAGGGACGTATGTAAATATAACCATATTTTAATTTTTCCGGATTTAACCCAAACTTTTGACTTTGAGGGCGTGTTGCGGCTTAACCGTTAGAGATACGTGAAAAAGTGACTGGAACCTTTCTTGTCGGAAAAATTCATTTTATCTTATCGATTCCGTCGTCAGATTTTAGCTGCGAACTTTGTGTTTAGCCTGGAATGAGGCTCGGAAGAAAAGTTTGCACAGGTCAGCTATCGTGGAATTGTTTATTAATAACGTAATAAAAACTGACCTTAAAAGGCAGTATTTTAAGTTGAACCGTTGGTTTAATATCATCAGGAGATTAATCATAGTTTAAGCCAGGAAATAGCCCTGGGGGGGGTTAATGTTACCGGGGGGGGGTTTAACACATCAGGGGGTTTTAATTTACTCCAAGGATGTTATCTGGACATTACCAGGAAATCCCGGGGGGGGGGTTACCGGGAGGTTAATTACACAGTTCGGCGCCTATTTTTTGAGGTGATTGTGTCTGTGAACATAATAAAAAAAAACCTCTGTCCCTATCTACTATTGAAGCTTCACTAACGCTCAGCCAACAGACCGACGTGGAGGGGTTTTAGTCACTCGGGTAACGTAGTAATACAAGGTCAATCCTGGAACCAGCATGAAATCGCACTAATTATATTGAAAAATTTAAAAGACCTACAAGAAGTTAAACGACGAAGAATTTGTCATTTAGAAGCATTTATTCAGGCTTACGGAAAGATAAACGATAGAAAGCTGCTGGACCTTTTTTTGTAGATTTTTATCAATAGCAGTTATAAAAAAGTTTTACATTTAAGCTAGGGAACCAACGGTTCGGCCAATATTGAGCCCGGAAGACAAGTTTTTAAAGGTGAAATTTTCAACATAATCACGGTTTGTGCGGGCGGCTAAACAATGCAAAGATAGAGTAAAAAATAACTGGACCTTTTTTAGTAGAACGCGTTAATTAACGTAATCAAAATCATATTTTTATTCTGTGCTCAATAATTAGGATTTTAGGGCCGCAATAAGACCCAGAAAACAAAATCTCACGTAAAACCTTAGAAAATCAACAATCTTTAAAACGCGTTATACAGCCAAAACCCAGTGAGTTTAGGCAAAAAAGTTACCATGACCTTTTTTGTAGATCACGCCATTTACTAAATCCCATTGAAAATTTGTTTTGAGCTACGACCAACCGTTTAGGGGGGGGGCCGCTATCGAGCCCCGAAAGGTAAATTTTTAAGGGCGAAAATTTTCAAAATATTTTTAATGTACATCGCGTATTTTGCGGCCAAACCAATTGAGATGAGTAAGAGCAAAAAAGTCACTGGACCCGTTTTTTGTAGTTCATCTTCATTTCTGATTATGAATTTTGTCGTCAGATCGAAGCTAGCCCTCCAACGGTTTCGCCCGCTATCGGGCTTCAAAAAGAAAAAACCTGCAAGGGCAAAAAAGGGTTCACTTCGCAATTTTTTTGAGGGGTTTCAAAATTAAAAAATTCCGGTTCTCAGACATTGATCCTGGGTGGTTTTGAAGATTCCAGCTACGTTTGGTGCAAAATTTGAGGTGTTTCCAGCACTTCTAGAAGTGGTTAGAATTTGTATCGCCTATCAGTGAGGTCAGCTCCAGTCAGTTACCACATGCGGCCTGTATATATATGGGACTCGCCTTCGGCTCGCTGGGGGCTACGCCCCCAGGCCGCACTATGATGTACGCTTGCCAAATTCCCGGGGATGAGCGGTTAAATTTTACGCTTGTAAATTCGGGGATAAGAGAGATTTTGTTGATTGGAACAATCGGACATGAGCGCCCCTTTGCTAGGAAAAAGAATGTCCCTGAGGGTGGGTTTAATGTTACCCTGGGGTTATCTGGTCCATACCAGTAACTTTCCCAAGGGGGGTTAAAGAGATTTGGTAATTGTTGGGTAAATATTCGGACATTAGGTCCATGCCAGGAAATTCACTGAGGGGGTTAATACAAAATGTTACCGGTGGGGTTAACACATCAGGGGTTTTAATTTACTTAGATCTGTTCATAGCAGGAAATCACCCGGGGGGGGGGGTTAATTGTTACCACCCAATTACCGGGAGTTTAATAACCACACTTGGGCACATTTTTAGAGATTGTTGTATCAGTGAACAATAATACACAATTTACTTTCTGTCCCTATCTACCTATTGAACGCTTTTATAGTTTTTTTTTTTTAGACTAACCGCTCAGCCAACTTATAATGTGGGGTTTGTAATTCACTATCGTTTAACGTAGCAAAGCTAAGTGCAATCTGAATCATTGGAATGAATTACACAAATATTAGTCACATATAAAATTAAAAACTCCAAAAATTCCAATTCACAGACAAAATTATTTTTGCTATTTATAGCGTTTTTTTCGGGTTTAATTAAAAGGAAATACAAATAAAAGGTAACATGAACTTTTTTTGTAGGGTTTTCATCAATGTGATTAGTCCATACAAATTCTTAGATTTTAAGCTAGAACTAAACTGTTTAGAGTTCTAGCCGCTATCGACTCTAGAAACCAATATTCTTCAATACAAATTTTCGAAATAATTACATTTATTAGACTGAATCAAATATAGATAGAGCAAAACGTCACTTAAACCCCCCCCCATTGGTTTGTAGAACGTCTATTTTGAATTACTAAACTATTAGTTTACATATAAATTTAAAAAACTCCTACCGTCTACTCCAAAAATTGCCAATTTTAACGACAAATATTTTTTTGCTATTTATCGCTTTTTCGGGCTAATTATAAGAAATACAACAAAAATTTACATAACCCTTTTTTTAAGAACCCATTAAGTTTATTTACACTTATAAGCTAGAACCCATACTGTTTGGCTTGCTATCGAATCTAGAAATGCAAAGTTCTTAAAATACAAAATTACGAAAATATTTTATATTTAGTTGGCCGAACCAATGGAGATAGGGAAAATTAAACCTGGGGGGGATTAAAGTGTTATACCTGGGGATAAGACAATCGGGGGGTTTTAAGTTTACCCGGGAGGTTATTCTGGTCATACCAGGAAATTTATCGATGGGGGGGGGTTAATGTCACCTGGGGTTAATGACACATGGGCCTATTTTAGAAGGTGTTGAGTGTCTGTGAACATAATAAAAATTCAGCTTTGTCCCTATCTACTATTGACGCTTAGCTAAACCGTTCAGCCCAATTTCTAATGTGGAGTATATTCACCACTCGTGTATACTGGATTAGCAGTATTCAGGGAAAAGTTTATGATCCGAGCTCATTAGATTTAGGGATCTTGGAGTTAAAAGAAGACCTAATTCTATCGAATTATTCCAGATTTTAAAACCAAAGTTTTGAATTGATAAGGATCAATTTTGCGGCTAAACCGTTAGAGATACGAGAAAAAGTGACTGGACCTTTCTGTGTCGAAAATTTAATTTTCCTCTTTCGATTATGGCCATCAGATTTAAGCTACGACCTATTAATTTTAGGCAAGTACAGAGCTTAGGACAAAAGACTGCACTGGGCAGTTTCAAACAATATCACGTAAAAACCTAAGAAATAAATACTTAAAAAAAAACGGTTTATGGCGGCCAAACCGTTTGAGGATAAGGCGAAAATGTTACTGAGAACCTTTTTTTTGTAGATCACGCAATTTCCTAAAATTTCTAATGAACGTTTGTTTTTTGAGCTACCGACCAACCGTTTAAAAACCGCCTTATCGAGCCCGAAAGGTACATTGTTTTAAGTAAAGCGAAAATTTCAAAATAATTTCACCTTAATCGCATTTTAACGCGCCAAACCAATGAAGATAGAGAGTAAAAGGGACTCAACAACCTTTTTTGTAGATAATCCTTATTTCCTAAATCAAACGCACCGTCCTATTTTTGAGCAATATCGACCAACAGAGTTTAGCCCACAATCGAGCCCGAAAACAAAAGTTTCACGTAAAAAATTACAAAAAAATTGCACATAATCACGTTTTTTCTTCGGCCGAACCCACTGGAGGTAGAGCATAAAGTCACTGTGAACCCTTTTTCTGTAGCATCCGAGTAATTTGCTAATTTGATGGTCAATCAAAGATTTGAGCTACGAACCCCCCCTAACCCGTTCGCGGGCCCACTGATCAGGCTCGAAACTTTATTTTAAGCAAAAAAACATCTCTGGAATGTCAAACATTCCCGGCGTTATTGGGTCCGCTTAAAACCACACGAGATTAGGACAAAAAGCTTCCACTGGATCCTTTTTTGTAGTTCCACTTCATTCCCTGACTAACGAATTTTTCCGTCAGATCGAAGCTAGCTCCAACGGTAGTCGCAACCGCTATTCGGGCTTACAAAGAAAGGCCTGCAAGGGTAAAGAAATGCCGCGATTTTTTCGGGGAATTTTTTTTGAGGGGTTTAAAAGTAAAAATTCCCGGTTTCATTCGAGGCACTTTTCCCTGTTTGGTTATCACGGCAAAAGGAACCTGTGTGCCAAATTTCAAGTTTCTAGCACTTCTAGAAGTAGGTTAGAATTTTGTATACATCCATCATTGAAGTGAGTTGGTTTTCACATCGCGCTGTATAGGTATATTTAGATATATACAGGGTGATTCCCGGAATTAGTGTTACCGCACTTTCTGAGCTGATTGTACTATAAAAAATAAACGTAAAAAAGTTTCATATCCAAAACATGGGTCCGGGAAAATGCTCCTTACTGGGTTGCGTGGCCAATTGAAGATTCACACCAAAACTTGTGTGCAGGAGGTCAAATGATGATTGTTGCCGCGTGTTTATGAAGAGATATTTAATAAGGCGAATGCAACTTTTTCTAACGGATTTTTAGAATAAAAATTGAATAAAAGTTCAAGCTCATAGCTGTATCTTCCATTTAGTTTTTTTGTTATACTACAAAAAAACAAGAAATTAAAATATATTTTGAAAAACACTTTTTTAAGGTTTCAACGGACAATTATTTTTGTTTAAATATGGCATTGAATGACCCACATTTTTTTTACACAAAGAAACTTGCAGAAAATTAATTCTGAATAAAATTATGTGCCACACTCGGCTATTAACAACGAAGTATTAGTTTTCTGGAATTTAATTTTACCAACAAACATTCTACCTAAGCAAGAAATTACCAAAGCAAAGGGAAAAAACCGCGATTGTTAATATGACACTAGAGTAGACTACCTACACATAAGATTTATTAGGATGCAATTTAAATTTATGTTATATAAATAAATTAGTGTTTTTTCTTTCATGTAAAGCTTATAATAACTACGATACCCGTGTGGCAACATAATTTTATTCAGAAT
Source organism: Homalodisca vitripennis (assembly GCF_021130785.1). Lineage (NCBI taxonomy): Eukaryota > Metazoa > Arthropoda > Insecta > Hemiptera > Cicadellidae > Homalodisca > Homalodisca vitripennis. The sequence goes on from NW_025779186.1 coordinate 12,765, forward strand.
TAAATTTTCTGGCAAGTTTCTTTGTAAAAATGTGGGTCCTTCAATGCCTATCTTAAACTAAAATAATTGTCCGTTAAAACCTTAAAAAAGTGGGTTTTCAAAATTATTTTATTTCTGATTTTTTGCAGTTAAAACAAAAAAACTTTAAATGAGATACCAGCTATGAGATGAACTTTTATTCAATTTCCTCCATCTAAAAAACATTCCGTTAGAAAAAGTTGCATTCGCCTATACATATCTCCCCCTTTTTTTCATAAACACGGCGGCAAATCATCATTTGACCTCCTGCACAACCCCCAAGTTTTGGTGAAATCTTCAATTGGCCATAAACCCAGTAAGGAAGCATTTCCGGGAACCCATGTTGAACTATGAACTTTTTTCTTTATTTTATTACATTAGTACAATCAGACTCAGCAAAGTGGCCGGTAAACACATAACCGAATCACCCTGTATATATATATAATATATTAATATATATATATATATAGTATAATATATATATATATATATATATATATATATATAATATATATAGTTATATAATTAATAGTATTCTACATTTATAATATATAAAAGTTTATATAAGTATATATATATGCTATAATACATATATTATAATTATTATAAAAGTATAGCTGACCGCCCTTACAAAGTAATGGTATAAAAGCAAACAGTTATTCTAAATAATATCGTGAGTAAAGGTAATTTACAAAATATGATAGAAATTTTCAACCAGTAGGACATTTGGGTGAACTAACGACAAAGTGTTTAAGAATTTGTATATCTTTAATTTACACAATTTATACATCAGTGCTATAAAAGTGTCTAAATTAAACGTAATTATTCTGTTAGGGGTTTTAAACGAAGAAACTCGTTTTTCCATCAGACTTTTTCTTATATTCACGCCCGCTAAACCCTATGAACATTAAACTAGTACTGAAATCACTTTAATATGAAACAACATAAAACTCATCTTTTCTGATTTATTACACGATGCTCCCCTAAGGAGGTGTGTTTTGCAAAGTTACAACTTAATCTCCGTTCAAACTACACCTAACCAGATCTTCAAATTCTTTCAAACAATGTTTCAAAAAGAAATGTTTTTTTTTTACGATAAATTATGTAATATAAAGGAATACTTGTGATGTAATTTTCTAATTATATCGCTAAGAGGTAAGTTTAAGGGAAACTACCATTTTTACAATCATTGTGTATGTAGCAATGACAGCCAGGTTAAGATAACAGCATACAAGTACAACTCTAAAAGTTTTTACTTATATTATTAACTGGATCAATTCATTTATCCTGTCGGTCGAGCTAAACAATAGAAACGTGTTGTGCAGAAAGTGTTTTTAGGGGATTGTATGTCTATATACATATGTCCCTAGGTAATAGAGATAGAATGAATACTGTGCAATTATTCGTTTGTAGAAAGCAGTACAGCTTACGTTAAGCACCACTTGAGGCACAGCAACCAGTTTTGGCGCGCTCAGGGGACTGGAGTCTAAATCACAGTGTTAGTCTTTGTAACCTTTCTTTTCCATTACACACAAAAGTACTTGAAACAACGAAGGCAATATTTTTACAAACAATTTGGTTTTTGATCTTTTAGCAAAAAAAAAACGTAGGTTTAACACCATGGTAGTGTTTTATTTGTAATTTTAAAGCATAACAAGAAATTCAACTTCAACAGTATTGAGGTTACCAAAGAAATAATATACGAAACCAAATTACAGGATTCAGAAATGAACGAAACAGTTTGTTTAATAACAGTAACCACACAGGTTAGTGAATGAAAGCACAAAACAGAGAGAATAACAAATCATTTATGCTGTATAATAAACCAAACGTAAAAGGAACACATAGGGAAATATTTTTCTGGATAATTTGCCCAGCTTTCAGTGATACAAGATATAAGTAACTCACACACATTTAAGTACAATAATATAAATATCATTGTTCTTGACTAAAATAAACAAAACGATTAAGAGATCATCTTTTGTGGAGATCAACTGTTTTTTAAAACTAGTAAATAATAATACATTTAAACGATTTAATATACTGTTTCCTTAAACGTTTTAATATAAGTTTTTTTTCTTTAGGTAAATACAAATAGTTTTTTTAACGTAACTAATTTTAAAAATACCTCTTGTATACGAATGTGTTAAATAAATTTTTAGGAAGCATAAGATAAATTTTTTGTCTGAAATTGGTTTGTTACTTGCCTTTCCATGTCTGAAATGATCGATAAGAGGTGAGTTTGAGTTTGCAACCATAGATCATGGCCAGTGGAAACAGTCTGGATGATTGTTTATTTTAGATCTATTCTGTTAAAATAAACGAAGGTGAGAAATGTTTTCTCAAAAGCGTTCCTTAAATAAACCATTAGTATTTGTGAGTGGAAATATTCCTTTTGGTTGGGACAGATGAATACCTCAGTACCACGTGCCCTCCCCCTCAATGACAGGGACTGTTTTAAAGTGCTGGTTACACGAGTCGACACTATAGGGAGCATATTCTACAGTAATATTGACGGTTTTAGTGGCCAATCAATTCTTACCACGTGAGTTCATGCCAATTATTTGTTTGAATTAAAATTGGTAAATATACTAGTACATTCACTGTATCAAGTGTAAGATTAGCATGGATAAGCCCGGAGGGATTGATTTGAAGTAAGACATGCTAATTCATTAATATAACTAACCCCTATACATAAACATTTATCACTTGTTGAGTGAGCGTTTGTTTTTTACAGTCTCCACCAGTTTTATTTAATGCAATTTGTTGAATGAACTAGAATAGAAGGCATTGTGATGTATGAATTTGTAAGGACCTTTACTGAAATTCCGGGAAAAAACATTTAACTTGTTATATAGCAACAATAATAGCTTAGACTATTCTAAGAGGTATATTATCCATTCGATGCGTAGGATTTGTGTAGTTAATATTTCATCGATACCTATCACTTATTAGGGGCTGGCAAAACTTTTTCCTTTGACTCGGTGGGGTTATGAAAATATAATGACTGAGTATACAGGACCCCTTTCCTCCAAACTGCAACTGAGCTATCGACTTGAAATATTGCTTGCAACTTTCAGCCTAGCATGTGTGCGTAGCTATTTGTAAGGAGTATATTTCATATTTTATTTTATACCGTTGCATTGATTATTCAATAAAATTTTTATTATACACGAATCCCAAGTTTTATAAATCAAGGTTATAAGGGTAATGTAAACACCACAATGGATTGTTGTTCTAGTATGAGTAAATGTTTCGCATGAGGAAACACTTGCCAGGTGAGTGATAAAGCATCAGTGACTACTAAAATTAAAACAACGGTTTGTTGCGGTTTTCTAAAGCAATTAACATATAAAATGTTAAGTGACCATGTAAATTGATACGCAATCAGCTAAAAACATCTGTTTGACTTATTAAAAACTATCCATTAAAGATAGAAATTTTTAAAAAAATATCGATGATGACAGAATTTTTATATATATAGTATTTATAATATACTCGTAGATATCAGTTTCAACCATGTATACAGAGGCAATAAAGCAAAACGCACCTTTTACCAATTATTTTTTTTAAATTAATTTCATTCCAAAAACACTGCCGTGTCGAACTGAAAACTTAAGTAATGTGCAAAACTGATTTGCTTTATATAGGTCACAAATTCCAAATATACTTTATTACTTGTAAGATAATATTAATACAGTGAGATTTTGTCAATTGGATACGATGCAATAATATTCTATCTACTCTATTGAATAGAGTCCTGGTTTGAATTGGTACAATTAAAAATGCACAGAAACATACCTTACTCATTGAGCTTATATCTACTGTATATAAGATTGTAAGGGGGATTTTAGATGATACATATTTGATCTCTTGTGGATAAGGAGGTTCAGTCTGGGTTCAGTTAATCATCATACAAATATATAGCAGGCATTAAATACTTTTTAGCTTGAATTTTAACAGGAATCGTATCTTCTTTCAGGCGACAACAACGATACATATTGGTCTATTTCTACTCTAATTGAATAAAGTTTGGTAATTTAACAGGTGAATGTATCATCTATCAGCGCGACACGATACATATTGGTCTATTCTCCTCTAATGAATAGAGTTTTTGGTATTTAACAGTGATGTATCAGTATCAGGCGACACGATACATATTGATTGGTCTTTCTACTCTAATGAATAAGATTTGGTAATGTTAAGCAGTGATGGTAATCAGTATCAGGCCGACATGATACCATTTTGGTCTTTCTACTCTAAAGAAATAGAGTTTGGTATTTAAAAAGTCATGTATCTCTATCAGGCGACGACACGATATAGTTTTGGTCTTTATACTCTAAATGAATAGAGTTTGGTATTTAAAAGTCATGGTATCTCTATCAGGCCGACACGATCATATTTTGGTCCTTTCTACTCTAATGAATAGATTGTGTTGGTATTTAACAGGGGATCGTATCATATCGAGTCGAACAACGATTCATTTTGGTCCTTTCCCTACTCTAATTGAAGTAGAGTTTGGTATTTAACAATGATGTATCAGTATCAGGCGACACGAATTACATAGTGGTCTTTCTACTCTAATGAATAGATGTTTGGTATTAAAACAGTGGATGTATCAGTATCAGGCGACACGAATACATAATTGTCTTTCTATCTCTAATAGAATCAGGAGTTTTGGTAATTTTCACAGTGAAGGTATCCTATCTAGGCGACAGACGATACATATTGGTTCTTTCTACTCTACATGAAATAGAGTTTGGTATTTAACAGTGGATGTATCTCTATCAGGCGACCACGATAACATATTGGTCTTTCTACCCTAAATGAATCAGAGTTTGTATTTTAACAGTGATGTATAAGTATCAGGCGACGACACGAATACATAGTGGTCTTTCTACTCTAATGAATAGCGTTTTGGTCATTTGAATCAGTGATGTTATCTATCTATCAGCGAACGACACGATACATTTTGGTCTTATCTACTTCTAATGAATAGAGTTTGGTATTTAACAGTCATGTATCTTTTATCTCAATCAGGCGACAACCGTATACATTTTGGTCCTTTCTACTACTATATGAATAGAGTTTTGGTATTTTAACAGTCATGTATCTCTATCAGAGCGACACGATATATTTTTGGTCTTTCTTACTCTAATGAATGCAGTTTGGTTTTTCCGGTTGTACTGATTACAAAGGAATACATACCATTACCTTTTTATCTAGTAATTTATCATGAAATATTTTATCAATCGAGAAATGATATATACCGTTCTGGTTAACGCTAATAAATAAATATAGCCCAGGTTGGTTTATACAGATAACAATAGGTGTTCAACATAAGTACTTGTAAGCTTGTATTTCACACAGTGAAATATTTATCAATCGAGATGATATAATACCGTTCTGTTAACGCTAATAAATAAATATGCCAGGTTGGTTATTATACAGATAACATAGGTAATCAACATAAGGTACTTCTAAGCTTGTATTTCCACAGTGAAATAATTATCAATCGAGATGATATATACCGTTCTGAGTTAACCGCTAAATAAATAAATATAGCCAGGTTGGTTTAAATAACAGATGAGACAGAGGTATTCAACCTAATGATACTTGTAAGCTTGTATTTCACAGTGAAATATAAATCAATCGTGATTATATATACCGTTCTGTTAACGCTAAATTAAATAAAATATGAGCCAGGTTTGTTATTATACAGATTATACATAGGTATTCAACATAAGTACTTTGTAAGCCTTTGTATTATCACAGTGAAATATTTATCAATCCGAGATGATATATACCGTTCTGGTTAACGCTAATAAATAAATTATAGCCAGCCAGTTGGGTTTCACACAGGATAACATAGGTGTTCAACATTAAGTACTATGTTAGCTTGTATTTTCACAGATGAAATAATAATCCCGTCTAGATACATACATATATGCACAGTCCTATGCTAACTTAATTACTGGTCCGTTTTTGGATTGATTAAAAAGGCAAACAGCATATCTTTTACTCTCGAAATTGTAATGCTTTTAGTTTAAATAATAATTCTAGTCTAGGGGGGATATATATTGCTCTATTTACGCTGATAGATCCAGTCCAATTCGGTTAGGAATATACAAATACGAGTACAATACACAGTTTAATTATTTTAACTTTAGAATTCACAGTCAGATATTTGTATAAATGGACAGAATACATATTGCTCTGCTTACTATGATGAATGCACCTCTGTTTCGATTATACAGATGACCACGCATACATCTTTAATCCCAGGTAGAGTTAAATTTTGAAAGTCTACCATTTTCTGAAAAGACTTCAGTATATGGAGAACATTCGAAAAATTACTTGGCCTGAATAAATTTGTCAGCAACAAGTACACTTTGTATTAGTACATTTCTTGCTGGGCTACACAAGTAATCGCTAACGATTGTTTTTTGCGCGAGAGCAACATGGTTCGTTTTAAAATCTGTATGCATGTTTTAACCGTTCTTCACAATGATAAAGTATGTAGTAAACCTAAACATATGAATTAATGCACGTTTATATAAAAATTGTATAAAGTTTAGTATAAAATTACTACAATCCAGAGACATCTATAACAATAAGTAGAACAATAAGAAATTTAATTTTTTTGTCAACTGATTTGTTACTTACAGATATATGAAGTAAATTTAAATTTAATATAAAATTAAAGGTAGATGAAAAAACGTATTTAAGAATATTTTTTTCATTAATTGAATGTATGCAACTTACGCATTACAGCAATTCTTTATATCGATAAAAAAAAAAATAAAAAAAAACGATTAACAACAAATATGTATAAATTCACAGAACAATTCTCCGTACGCCATTTCATTCAAGATGGGGCGGGCCCTTTTAAAAACTAAAAAATTCATAAATTTGTTATTTATCCAAACCCAAGGAAGAGGAGAGGTTCTAATTTAAGTGAATTTAAAATTTGATTTATCCCTAAGAACAGGTGATAAGGATGGTGAAAACGTTATACATAGATACAAAAGTTTACCGTTTCAATGGGTTACCACGTTTCGTTTTCCATCGGGGTTACGCCATCATATGACGAGTATTTAAACAAAAACAATTTTACATTTTATTGTGTATAAACCAACAAAAAAACCTTACTCTAGAATCTTAAATAAATTTTCTAATATGATTTCTTAATTGTATAAATAACTGTTTTTTTTTTTTTTTTTTTTTTTTTTTTTTTTTTATTTCTTTTTTTTTTTTTTTTTTTAAGAAGATATTTAGTATATTTTATATGAACAAATCAATATAAGTTTTTACAAAATCTACCTACGTTCTATACAATTTAGCAGATAAGACTATTGAAACAAAGGTTATTAATTATTAAGATTTGATTATAAAAATACTTTATTAACATAATGCATTAATTAATAATAACTTTCGGAGTGAAGATATCTAGTTTGTTTTTTGGGGGGGGGCTGTTAATATATATTTTCCAAACACAGCTATCTTACATTACACTCAGTTTAATCGTATGTTTATCTGTATACCAAGAGGGACAAATATCATTATAGGATAGAGATTAATCTATTAAAACATACCCAGCGTAATACTATTATTACGTTACTTAAACTAGTGCATTAAATTTTAAATGTATATCCTTTTCACATACTATGATGCTCTATGACAAATAAGACATTAATAATTGGCAGGTAGACACGAAAAACTACTTGAGGAGAATAATTTACTATTGGCTCATAGACCATGGAGGTTAGTGGTTCGGGTCTGCCAACACATTGTACTTTTTGTAATACGAGTAATATGGATACCACGTGGAGTATAATTAAAAGTGGTTTTACGTAATGTGAATCTTATATAAACTTGGACATTTTACAGTGAAAAAATAGATTGGTGAATATATATTATATTCCAGGAACGAGGAACAAAATGCGAATTAATGAATTAAATATTCGAATAACCACATTTATTTTAGATATTTTTTAGAAATAATTAATCAATATTCCTAGACTGTATATATAAGAAATTGCATTTGTGTATTATATTACACATGATTGTATACATATTGCAGATCTCCATATTTTAACGTAACATTTTTGAGACAATAACGTTTGGTTTATAATTTTATTGTATAGAATTAGAATAATAAGGATAATTTTTTAAGGAATTTGTTTACTAAAATATTAAATTATTATTAAAATACATGATTATTAAATTTAGATCAAATACAAGAATTTGCAGCCTATTACACATTTAAAATGACTTATAAAAATAATTAGATTCTTAATAAAATGTTTATGAATATGATGTACTATTAAATTGTTTGCACTTTGAATATGGTGAGTCATTATGTTTTTGATATTGGAGTCACTAAACAGTACTTTCATCGTGCTTTTCTAAATCAAATCAAACCCAAGTGCACATCTTCGTAATTAAAGAACTTTAGCTCCATTAAAAAAAATCTTCTCGATTTAATGTAGGTTATTTCGTATTTAAATTACCTCTTTCCACACTGCTAACTGATAAGTACCCTATAAATCGATCGGAAATAAACTATATAGATGAACACGACTGTAATAATAAGATTATTTATTCTTCCTATTAATATAAGAAATGGATACCCATTATCTTATACGATATGATATTTAAAAAATCTTCACTTTTTAAACCCTAATCTCAAATGAATAAAACTTTGCGATACCTCGGCTAATACTTTTAATAACACCTATTTAAATGTTTATATACTATATATACTATACTATATTATATATATATATATATATAAAACTTAAAGTAAATAGCTCCTATAATTTCGGGGGGTTCTATACTCACACCTTCAGGAAGCAAAATGGTAAATATAAAAGAACAATATACACAACAAATGGAAAATAACTGACCAAAGTAAATAATGCAACTATTTCATGTCAAAGACCCTCATGTTATGTAAGTTTATGGAAAATAAGGGACATTTGGAAAAAGTTACTGATATCTTTATATAATACAAACTTGATATTTATAGATTTATAAAACATTACTTCATGGTTTAGGTCAATTTCATAAGCTGCATTCGAGATTCGCTAGAATTTTTCCTTAACTTTTGCAATAACCTGCACCGTTGGTTTGTTGCAGCGGGTTAAAATCCATTAATAACGTTCTGTTGTACATTAGGTTGGAACAGTTTTTTGTTTTCGAAATTTGAAAGAGTTTGCGAAATATTACTCTAGGCAGAATTTAGCAAAAAGAATCTGAGTACCTAAAGAGGAAGTAAAGACATTATGGGCAATGTATCCGTAATACTGTTAATTTATATGTATTTGAAAAATAAAATTGGTGTTTATTTGATTTAAAAATGTTTGTCTCCGTAAGGTACTATATCTTTAAAAGTGTTGCTTAATCTTTTAAATGTAACTTAAGAAGTCCTATATCATTGCTGCAATAAGCTTCCTTGGCCTCATAGAGATAAATCGTATTGGTTATAGACATATACATATACCATTGGAAGTTTTTATATTATATTATAGTAAATTTTAAAATTTTTTAAATGTAAAGTTATAACAGAAAGAGTATGGATGTAAATTTGTACGTATTTGAAAGTAAAAACTACTTCGTGATATTTGAATTTTGGATGTGAGAAAATGTTGAACTTAGTGTTATTTGTTTTTATTTGCACCTTGAGTTACTACATCCTATTTGAATAGTGATTTGTTCTCTAGGTTACTAAAACCTTTTCCATATACCTTTACAAAAATACTGTAGAACAAATTCCCCACGATTTACGCATGGCTAATCATAAAAAAAAATACTACACACCTCTCCTACTTAGTGGCAATTATACTGCCCTCGACACACTTTTGGGTGATATATGTAGTCTACAAGTGTTTTTTCGTTGTTTTCTAACGTCTCGGGAAATTAATATACATAGTTTTTATTGCGTCCATTTGTGTAGTTGTAATGAAGGAAGTTACTGATTAAATTTGAAATTCTTCTTTGTTATTTATAAGACATTAAAGTAGTAAACCTTTTAGCAGACTTAAGTGGAATTAGTAAATTTTTTTTAATGTAAATAGAATTTACATTATACAGATGGAGACTAAATATATTTATTGTCTCTGAGTCACCTCAAGTTAGACTTTTAATGGGTTTTGTTAAAACTTTCCACCTTAATTGTGAAAATTACAAGCAAGCTAACAAATTTCACCTCCTTAAAAAAATTAATAGTAAACCAAAAGAAGAACAATTTTAATTTCTCATATGAAACTCGTAAATTAATCCAACATTACAAAATTATTAAGAAGTCAAACTTACACATGTATGTGTGGTGTGTCATAAGAGACTCATAAATTAACCAAACATTGCAATATAATAAATAAAAATAAGTGCGCTAGCGTAAATTAACATTACAACAAATATTTAGCCAGTCATTTTTAGTATTTGTATAAGTTTCATCGAAAACCTAAGTTTATTAAATTACATAATAAATTTAGCTGTTACTCCTGATCTGATTGCATAATGGTATTGTCATTCAAGTTATATTATTCTTTAGTTTCACCTTATGTTTTTGAATAAAACTCAGATGTTTAAGTTTATTATTTTGAATACACCTTGGAGGATATGGGAAAAGAGGAAATGTAACATTTTTCTGTTCAGGAAATTGTTTTCAAGCTAGAAATAAAACTAGGTCCCAAATTTTAAGTTTAAATAAGTTTTAGTTAGGGATTATATTTATAATTTCACAATATGTGTAAGGGCCTGCATATTTTGTTTTAGAGATTATGGTATTCATAAATAAACTAGAAGAGTTTGGTAGTTTTTTAAACATAATGATTCAAGTTATTTTCTTACTATGTAATAACTTCGATCGGTAATTTAAAAGAAAAAAACAACCCCAATATTTTTTTTTAAAAGAGTAACCTGTTTTAATAAATAGTTGTTTTGGTTAGTTTAAAATAATAAATTACAAAATGTTCAATTACAAATGTAATTCATTTGAAACTTTTGTATGACATATTTATGACATTTGGATGACCTATAATAGATGCACAACCTCGCAAACTTTACCTATACTGTTTCTTGGGTATACATACTATCTATCACCAATGGATATCATTTAGAATCCTGTTATAGATCTCTACCACACTTAAAAAATAAAGTTGCATATGTTAACGTTATTATCACAAAATTAATAAAACATTAATCCTTTATTTTATGGATATTTTTAAACATACGTTAAATTTACGACAAATATAATGGTTTAAGTATCTAAAATAATAAGTAAAAAGATATCGTATAGACAAGGGTTTAAAATTAAGTAGTAATCCTAATAATATTATGAATAATTTTACAAAGTGGCATTTTTTGCTTCATTTCACGTGTAAAGCGTTTTACTTAATTGTACAGAAATTGTAACAAGAAAGTTTTTTATACTGGTTACAATACTGAATTATATATAGAATAAATAAGAATATATTTCTTATTTTTGAACACCTATCCGGCCTAAGTACGCACTCATAATTCGTCGCTCAAATAAACAAAACCTCCTAATCCAGATCTTTAAAGTAGGATAAACATTATTTTAAAGATCTATATTCAATGTAAATCAACTGTTTCGGTGATACACACATTTAAGGACAGGTCAACTATATTTTTAATTATTTCTATACACACCTCAATTATTTTTGTTAATTCTTAGCGGGAAAGAAAAAGTAAGCTATATAGTAACAACTATTCTTAATACAACCTTTTTTCTTGTATTTCGCTGAGCAACACAAAAGTAACAGAGTAATCCAGATAGGAACATTAAAAAGATAGAGTTTAAAAAATATACCTTTAACTACAAAATTTTAGCAAATAATTAAGTATTTGCAGTGCTTTGGAAAAATATGTAAACACGCGATATAAGACAAAAGTACTGTCATTTTGACATAAGTAAGGCTTCATCAAACCTGTCTAGGCCATTATATTTTTCGTGATCGAGTAAACATGGAACAATCAACTAATCTAAAAAATAATAATAAAACTTAAGTTAAGTAAACTATAATCGACAAATAAAACTAATACTTTTTGACAGTATCTTCATCACCGTGAGCAACAAGGAATCACTCATTGTTTGGCGTTGAGGAAATATAATTCACTCTAATCAGAAGTAAGTATATAAAGTACAAAACCTCTGGAAATTTCCTTTTGAAGCCGGAGGGAATATTCCAAGTCGAAATCAAAAAGCAAATAACACCAGACACTAAATTGTACTTTGTAATTACATACAATGCGTATATTTTAGATAAATCCTTTGTAATATAATCATAAATGGTTTTATTAAGAACTTCGACTTTGGGGTTTCATTCCACAAAGATATATTTCTACATCTTTGAAATTATTAATTAATGCAATGGAATGCAGAAAACCGAGAGAAAAATGTATATAATTTTGGAAGAAAACCGTTGTGGATTATTCAAATGCATATTTCTATTCTTGTAAACGCGTTAACGGAAACATGTCTTTAAAGCCAATGTTGATAAGCCTCATGAAAATAATCATTCGTTTTCTTACATACAATAAAGCTGCTATGGTATCCTGTATATGTTAAAGGTTTATTTGATTTAGTGTCTTTTTGATGTTTAATTTTTCCTCACCAGATATGTAAAGAAAAAATACATAGACTCTGCACTATCAGACCGTGAATTATGTAAAAATAAAACTAAAACACATTTTTACAATACATTCAAGGAAAATTTATAATATTTTTCTCTGCTGATGAATAAAAATCTGTGCATTGTTGAAAAAAACAATTTATAGCTGTTCCAAGACGCATTCAATAAATGGGAATATTATTTTTAAAAAATGGCCTTAATTAAATAATCTTAAATTGAAATTAAACTGTTATTAAAGCCCCCAATCCTTAAAACGCTAGTTGTAATGTGTTGACCGTATGCTAACAGATTGTATTGACAAATATTTCGTTATCTCCATGGTCGTCCTCCATATTTCCTTTACGTAAAGCACAAATTGTAACCTATTAGGCCGATAACTACACTTATTATTTTACTCCATTTACTAACACAATTTTTATTGAATATTATAATCTTAAACACAGACAATTACTAATGAAATGTAGTTATGTCGATACAGTTTTACTTCATTAAGTTGTATTAATCAATTTTGCTATTCTCCCCCTTCATATTCTAGAAGACATTGTCAATAGGTATAAATTTGCATGTAGCTATGGAACACATCATTGTATTGTAATAATCTGTTTGCATAACCTTTTTATCTGCTATGCACGCGGACAGGAGTAAGAGAAATACAAATGATTAAGGAATGGAGAAGTTTGATGGAATTGCTGCGGGACACATGTGGACCGGTTTTTCATGTTTCGGTACAAGACCCAATATGATTTCTCATCGCAGTCAACGCAGCAGTTGTGGTATTGGGGGGATGGGGAGCCACCGCGGTGGTGCCACGACAACAATAGTTGGAGTAAACCACTAAAGATATGGCTGGCGCTTTGTTTTAGTCATTTGTTTATTAACAAGCGTGAATAGATTGAAAAAATCAGTTATAAATTTACAGGCTAAAAATAGGATCAATAGATCCCATATAAGTGTGCATAAATAACAAGTATAAGTATAAAGCCCCTTTTAAGATTTAAATCAGAATTAATTGCATTATAAGTCTTTTTGGCTGAGCTTTAGAAAACTATATTTCCGGTCTGTCCTGCTTGTGTGTTCCGCCATAATAAAATCTATAAAAAGAACTGACCTATAGAGAAGCTTTTAAAAAATTTGTACGATATAAAATTTTTTTAATTTATGTATAAAGCAAAATTTCACATATTAAAGTTTATTAGCTATTATTGTGTAAATTCTGTTTTTAGTCATTATACGGTGGAAAAATGTTTTTCCTCTCTGCTTACATATTGCCTCTAGTCTTAATTTGTCATTTAGGTCAGAGATATCTTTAAATGAAAACTGACCGACATGAAACAGTCTATTTATATATTAGTAATCTTTGTGTTCGATGATTGGCCGTATGTTACGTCGCATTGAATTTTGAATAAGCTTTAACAAAATACCTTTTCTGGTATTTTACATGGACTATTATAGCAAAGAGGAAAAAATCAGAATCAATAACATTTATAATTGTCATTCAAAGTTAAGTTACAGCATAGAAATTTTATTAACTTATCTCATTTTTATTCACTAGAACAAGTATAAAACATTAAGTGTTTTGATGATTGTCTACTGTCATTGTCTTATTAACATTATGGTTTGACGTAAATATTCATATAATTGTTAATATTTACGAACATGTAATATTCAAATTAAATTTTTGTAGCAGGAGAAAGCAAAATAATACCTATTTAAATCTATAAGAAAAATTGGATTTGTAGGTTCTAAAATATAAAAATATTGAGAGGTTAATATTTATTATGTTTGATGTTGAAAACGGCTTATGAAGTACGATCTTTTAGCAAAACAACTGAGTCAGCTCAGACTTTCAAAATATATGTATTTAATCAACTATGGCAATGAGATTGAAACCTATCACTGTCTTAAAACTTCTATTAAGATAAAATACTAAACCATAGTCGTTACTCCGTCCTAAAAAAAGAAACCGAATTATGTCAATGATAATCATTATTATTTACGTTTTAAATTTGGTGGGGCGCTTGCTGTAGCAAAACTGGTTTCAACATCTAGACATTCTCTTCCCCGTTCTGTAAAAATTAAGTAAATATATAAAAATTTAAATGTTTATACGTTATGCTATATTACACGCTGCACCATAAGAAACCGTTTATCTAAGTAAGTCCTAATCCTCCGTCCAACTAATCTTAAACAGAATTTTCAAATTCTTAGAAAGAGAGTTTAAAGAATTTTTTTTTCTTATAGTATTCTTTTTAATAAAAGGAATACTTATTACATTGCATACTACCGAGATGAATTTATATAGTAACATTTAAAAATTTTATATATAATGCTTTATATATTAATGAACCACTGTTTATAAATAATTTCTCAAAATTATAAATGTGGTAGGGGTAATAAAGAAAATATTGTATAAGTTTAAGTAACCCTCATTGTTTTAACTTTATTAACTAAAAATCTTCTATCCTGTAACTCAGTTTTACACCAATAGAACTTGAAGAATATAACGAGTCAGGGGGTAGTGGAAATGCTGTACACATGACTCGGGTAACGGAGATTAAGATATAGAGCATTCTTGCAAAACCAACGTTTGAGTACAAAAGCAGTAAAGCTATGTACACAAGCACATGCCAGGGTAAGCCAAGAGGAGCGCCCAAAGGGACTAAAGTATGAACTATCAGTGCAGTTTCGTAACAACAACGTTACAATTTTTCTAGTATACTCAAACCTATATCTTAAATAAAAATAATATTGTTCAACAACAATTGTGATTTTTATTAAGAAAATAAGATTACCAGTTGTATACTGTTTTTTAATTATTAAAATGTAATTTAATTTTATAAAAGCAAGCAATAATAGGGGATCTCAATTTAAAATATTACGGTAATCAGTAACTAGTGATTCTACTAATTAAGCAGCATAATTGAAGTACAAAATAAAGAAAAGAATTTTCTGTTCCTATAAGTAACAAACTTATAAAGAGAGACAGGAAAATTCATTCCATCGAACTTTTGCCATGCAGATTGTTGATACGAAGAAATAAGTAACACAACATGACAACAGTATGTATAATACAATGCTAACTTGCCAAAGTACAATAGTTTTTATTACGTGGATTTTTGGTATGAATAACAATTTGACATTATTCTCTGAAACTAGATTGTAATATTATAATCTAAATAGCTAAAAACACATTCCTCTACAATTTTAATAAATGGTTGAAAATAAAGTTTTCTATTAGGTTATATATCAAATACTATTCATTACATATTAAGTTAAAACTTATACCTGTCTGTTAGAATTTAGTGATGTTGTAGATAGTTTTAATATTTTAAAGAGTGGAAACATGTATTTCCACTTATAAGATCCTATCTGTAAGTAAATTATTCCAATAAGGCACAGCCATAACCTGGTGAGAAAATTGTAATTGTCGTCTAAAAAAATTGAATTCACATGTAAACATAATAAGAAACGTTTCAAACCGGATTCCAATATAAGCAAGAACATGCTTTCTTTATTGAACTATGTTTAAGGTTGGAATTACATAATAACATTAACTGAGAAGTTAATCATCCTAATTAGATATTTTAAACAAAATTTAACCAAATTAAAGAGAACTATTTTCTCAAACAGCTCTAGTTTTTAGCTAACCAAATCCATGGGTTTATCTCGGTTTAATAAAATTTAATTGCAATATTAAATTTTAAGTTTTGGTATTTGAATGTATAAATATCCCAGTAATTATACCATCTTTACTTTAGAAATATCACCCACGATTTATTTAGTCCTTGTTTATTTATTTCCAGTTGTCCTAACAAATTTACTAGCCAGCAATTTAATTGGTAGATACAGTGAAGGTAAACAAACTCACCAGGATACAATACAATTATTTTTATTATCTTTTTTCAACTAAAAATGTATGAAAAGACTATTTGTTTCTAACAAAAAGACCTAAAATGGTCCACCTACTTAGCACTAATAATTAGAGATTTCAGTGGACTAACAGAGATTTTGAGCTAGGAAAAGATGACAAGGAACCATAAACAATATGCACTCCTTATAGTTATTCAAAGGGACAGCGTGAGTGAGGAGATTATACTCACTTAAATTTTGTGGAATTCATACTCGACAAAGTTTAATTTATCATAAAACCAAATCCAATAAACAGTAACTTATTTAAACAGGCATGTTCTATGCTACCATAATACAAATTAATTTAATAAAGTTTTTTTATTATCAAAAAATACATTATTAGTTACACAGGCATTGAATAATTACGATTAATAATATATTATAATACTGTAATAACAATAAAAACAACAACAAAAATAAAAATACATAAGAACAAAACGTTTACAGACGTCAGCGCGTTGGTAAAATACTAATATTAGGTTTACATAATGCTGCATCCTGCAAAAGTACTGGGTTTTGGAGTTAAGCTGACAACTCAGCAGTCCCCAGGTCATTGAGCCGACTTTGAGTACCAGCTGTGGCTTGTTTTCAATATGTGAAATATTCAAGAATTTAGTAAAAGATATTTTAATGTTTTTTAGTGATTAAAGACTCTAAATCTGCCAAATGGTTATGATTTATTACCGGAATAATTTGTACACCGTTTAAACTAAAACTAAAACCAGTTACAATACAGGATAATTTAATGTACAAAATCTTGTTTGAGATAATATAAATATATATATTTATGATATATATATCTAACTATTATATTTAACAAATATATATATATATAATATTAATATATATATAGTATATATATATATATATATATATATATTTTGTTTTCTCCTCTTAAGGACGAAAAGTGCACCCCCCTGCCCCTGGCTAGTAAATAGCATTTATTAAATTTTAAAACTTCGTTGCTGCGTTCTACTGTGTGGTAAAAAACTTTTTCGTAAAAAGCAAACTGGTGCATTGCACTCAAATGAAATCACAACCTTAAAAAACTCATGAAATTTTAAATCAACCATATGAAATTTTTTCAGTAGAAACTTACGACCTTTCAAAGTGCACTTGGCCGAAGTCACCAACAAGCCTGTAATTTTAAAACTTCAAATTACTCTTTATGAGATTAGAGAAATACCGTTAAAGATAACTAGCAGGGTTTATAAAAAAATTTAAGAACAATTTTATGATACCGTCATTAACGATTTTCATTGCCTGTCCGAACAAGAAATGAGTTTTAAAAATGGCCTTTTTTAATTTTACTAAGCCTACAAAGGAAAAAGAATGAGGTGTGGGAAATACCAATGATATCTTTGTTTATAAGCATTTTCGTCGACTACAGCTCAGCTTTGCAAACCATTCATGCATAATTTCATACCTTGCATCAGCTGGAGAGGGAATATACCCGTTCCAACCTAGTCGCATCCATAATTAATAAAACCTTACTTGCGCAAATTAAAATGGATGATCTTCTTAAAAGGGCCAAAAGTAAAAAAAAAAAATGGGTTAAAAAAGATGGGAGACAGTTATTGGTTTTAATCATTTGCGTGATGATAAGATTTGATAACAGTTTGTAGCGGTACACAAAAAATGTCAAGAAAACAGATCAGAAATTAAATTTGAAAACAATGGGTACTTTTACATATATATAATTTGGATTTAATATGACGGGCTTTCATTTCTAATACATAAAGGGACCCATGGTTTAAATGTAGTCTTACCAGGAATATAGAATCTAATAATAATATAATACACATATAAAATGTAACTTATAAAACAAACCACTTCAAAAAAAAAAAAATTTTTACAAGTTTAGTCAGAGACCCCAGCTATTGTCCGCAGTTACCATGTTCTACACGATAAGCCGTCCTAACAATTTTATAAAACCGAAGTATCGTTTAAACACACGTTTAGGAGAACCTTAACCAATCTAGAGTCCCTTGGAGTTTTCAGAGGCTGAAAGCTTTATAGAACCAGGAGATAATATTGGAAACGGAATTAGAAACCAGTGGATTGTGCAGGAAAATGGGATCTATTGGAGGGTGATCACAACAAATTTTTAGGTGATGATTAGGAAACAATTCTAATCTCTGAAAGCTCACAACGAAGACATCTAGTTTAGCAAGAGTATTGGTCCAACAGTCCTAAAATTCTTATATCATAAATGTATTAAAAAAAATGAAAGGCAGAGGCAGTGACCACAGTAAACCAAACAGAAAGTGACTACCCTTTATAAAAGGGCATGTGAATAAGTGAATCATAGAAAAAGTAACATTTGTCTACAATGACAAATAATATGAGTACACGTCTGCCTGTCTTTAAAAATAAGATTAATTTATGCAAATTTATCTAAATAATTTTTTTTACATTTCATATATTGACGATGAATTACTTACTTTAAAATAAATGTATACATTTTATATATATATAACAAAAATAACTAAAATGTAACATTAAAGTTAATGAGAGTATGTAGTACATATTCGTTATTTATTGGTTTTATATCTACCTTCTATAATTTTTGTTAGTATCATTTACACTTCAAACGACGTAATTTCTGGAATAAATCCATTAATTTTAACTGTCCATTATATTGCTAAAAATTACATTACGGGCTGATTTAATAAACAAATTATAAAATTTAAGTATTGAAATAAAAATTTGTCAAATATCTTGCAAAAAACATTTTTTATTTTATCTATGTATCGTTGTAGTTACGGTTTTTTATATTTTTTTATTGTAAAAAATTAATTAAATTTTTAAACAGTGAATAATTTATGTCAGGGTAAACTAGGAGTGAAAATTAAAATAGGAATTGACATTATTGGGGTCAAAAATCAATTTTGAATTCCCACCGAGTTTTAAATAATGCGTATTCAAAATATTCTTCTATTTTAACAATTGGGGTCATTAAAAAAGAAATTAATATTTCGAAGATATTTTAATACAAACGAGTATTTTAGCAAATAATTTTGTGTTTATTTCTTCTGTACTGATTGAAAAGTTTTATAATCTGTTAGAAGTCAAACATAGCTACTTTATAGCAGAGTAATATGAATTGATTTTGCAAATTTTTGAAAGCTTTTTAATTTGGATAGAACCCTGGACCCCCCGGATGGGATTATTTGGGAACAAAAATTTACGTTCAATTATTAATTGGATTATACAGGTAACTTAATCGGGATGCTTAGAAAAAAAATCTAATTGTCTTACATACTAACTAGATTAGAAAAGGCTTTTCATTATTTTCCTTGTCATACAGAAATTAAGATATGTTACTGGTAAAATCTACGGACCATATTAAATAATTATAGAAATGTTGATTTAGATGAGGTATCAGATCTTTATACAATAGTTTTGGTTTACGTATTGAATATAAAACTGTCATATCTACTTTGAAAACCATGTATGCTCATCTATGAGATCACCAAAAAAATGAAACCAATTCCAGAAGGTGGGGGGGGGAGGGGGGGGGGGGGGGGGGGGGGGGGGGGGGGGGGGGGGGGGGGGGGGGGGGGGGGTGGTGGGGGGTGGGGGGGGGGGGGAAATATATAAATATATAATAAGTAGGTAAACCAAAGTGGGACAGTAAACCTCTCAGTAAAGCACGCCTGGATAACCAGTAAACCGCAGTGTGACGTAAAAACAGTGGCCGTCAAAAGTCCCACCCCTAGCTGTTGACCAAAGCGAAAAGAGTGTGAAATTCCTTGAGGCTAAAAACGTAAGTTTTCCTCCGTGTAAAACATAAAGTCCCGCTAAAAGGAAGTAGGTCGTTTCAAAAATTTTACACTGGTGTTTTCGTGGGATGATGACTGATAAGAACCAGATTGTGTGAGATAAAAAACTCAAGTAGACAGTGAATTTCCTAAGATTCGGATGATCTCACAAATGTAAAAAAACTTAAAAATACCTGGTTCTGTTTTCTTAAATTGTATTACTATAAACTAAATATAAATAATATTTTACGATATCTAAGGAAAGCAACACGATGACACCGTGAGACATTTTTTGAAATGTAACATTAAACATTCGACAAAACTCCCAGTTTAATAGAAATGGTAAAAAGTATGGTGGGCTAAACAATATTAAAGAATATCAAGAGTTGACATATTATGCATGTGAAACAAGTCGTTTTATGGCACGCAAATATTTTAATGAACAGGGTTGTAAATGAGGAGTTTATAAATAATCCATTGTGTCACACGAGATTGTAAAACAAACACTCTATGTATCAAAAACCAATATAACGTTACATATTCGGTGTGAAGCACGTTAACTAATTATAGAGCAGTAGATTACCGAGAATATATTTTTATCTGTGAGCACAAGGTCGAACTCTGTTTAAATTAGGAACAAACAACTAAAACTGCTCTGTTGAGACTTTCGACTTTATAACACTGAAAGTGGTAATATTTACATCATGAATATAAATTAGGCCTTGGCAAAATATAAATGTTTAAATCTCATATGAAAAAGTAATTATATCAACATAAAAAGAGTTGAGTTTAATAGCAGTTATAGAAATTCCTAAATTAACAAGTTTTTTGCTGCCGTACTTTAAATACAAATGCCTAGAACACATCTTTCATAGCAAATTTTCGCTTACAATTCATAATTTAATTTAGTTTTTCCTGCAGCGGGAATATACAAACAATCAATCAGTAGACTCTAAGAGACTGCACATAACGCAATTTATTTATGACAGAAATCAATTTTCACGCATAAGCTTTATGAAAAATTTCAGATATATAATACTGTTTCGTTTTCGAGATATCGTGGATGTGGAAATGCAGAACAAAGGATATTTAGGTCAATTCTTTGATTATTTTTGATCTTTTACATCTACTTCTCGTGGTTCTTTCCTAAGTATATTTGAGCATACATAATATGAAGTTTATTTTAAGTTGATAAATATATATATATATAGATCTATATAATATATATATATATATAGATATATATATATAATATATTCCTATATGGAAACATTAAATTCTTAATTGTATTAGTTTTGCCGTATTAAAAAGTGTTTTACTATCTAAAAATTTGTAATACGAAAATATGTCTCAATTTAAAATATGCCTCTTAATGCATTAGTTATTTTTTCAATCAAAATATTATTTAAATAACCTTTTAATTGGTACAGGGAATAGGTTGTACAAAAATGGTGTAAAGTGTTTTGTGGAACAGTTTTGTACGGTATACAATATAATTACAATAAGATAATAATTTAAAAATTAATAACCAAGGCCATCTCTGCCAGAATATATGATTAACCCTATCATTTTTATGTTGTGAAATGTAATTAGAAACAATATTAAAACTTATTGTTTATCATACGAAACCAGTAACCTAACGTAATAGATTTTTAAATTTACTCCTTATATGCCGAACATGTTTTTTATAAAAATGTAATGAATGCCACTCACAAACAGATACTTTTGGCTATTATTTTGTTTGTTCCATGAAAGGGTGTGTTAAGCATTTTCAACCCACTATTCTAGATTTACAAACATAATTTTATTACATTTACTTTTCGAATACGAAATAACTTGTTAATGCTTCTCTAATCTCTGAAAAATTTAAGAAACACAATTAATTCCCGAATGTAAAATGGGATTTACAACGTTTTCATTGGTAATGTTTTCATGTTAAACATATAGCGTTACTATAATTCCAGCCTATCTAATATACCTAAATCTGGTAGGTTTCCAGAATATGCGCAGTTTTTACGGCCTAAAATAAATCATCTTCAGTGAACACCTTACATGTATTCTGGCGACGTCCTAGTCTATGTACTTAAAAAAAACTCTTGAGCTTGTGTAAGTTCAATTATTTGGCAGCTATTAGCCTCTGTCAGGCTCCTTACATAAGGAGGGGCTATCACTCTGTGACTCATGTTTTCATTAATAGTAACATCTCTAGATCTTCTTACTGTTCAGTATCCGGCCTAACGGCAAAGTTATCAGCTACTGGGAAGTTCTCATCACCCTTCCTTCCCCTCTTTGTAGGCTTCAACGGGAGTCCTGGTTTCCTGTATCACGTCTTGGAGTTAGGTGCGATAAGGCCTTGAGGCACTAGTTTCCATTTATTTTTGCAGATTACATACTCTGCCAGTTTCCATGGCCATCTGGTTGTTCCTGGTCTCTAGTAAGCGCTAGGCCACACGCAGGTCCCTTCTTCTGGTAGCTAACAGTAATTCGGGCAAGTTTGGTTAAAACCTAATTACGTCCCAATAATTTTTGAGCCTATATTTTCACGGTAAGGATATTTATCAGTAGGACCCGATACATATTTCTCACGCCTAACGGTAATGGAATGCAGTCCTGGTTTCACGACAGTAAACATTAAACATACCGAATGCCTACTTCATTAAGTGGTGAGGTGTAATATTATTAAAGTGATACATTTAGCCCTCAAGACGATACATTTTGTTTTTTATATATGTTAATGAATGTCAGACTAATCCGGTTTAAAGGGTTTACAAATTGAAACCACTGCATTGCTTTTTGAGCTTGTATTTCACAGTCAGCATATTTATCGTCTCGAACCTGTACAGTCTCTGGTTTGGGTTTTATAACAGATTAGAAACAACGCCATACCAACATCAGTACTGGTCCGCGGCTTGTCCTGCAAAGTTACACCTTAGGAGAGAACATTTGAAAATAATTAAGTGAGGAAAATTTACACAAAAACCTAGATTATTCGTAGTTTTCTTGCTCAATGCATATAAGGAACGCGCGACGTTTTGATCTTAGTGAGTACATGTATATTGGTATTAAAAATGTCATGTACAAGTTTTTTTGGCATTCCTTACACGTAACTAAATCATAATCATGGACCAAACATTTAAAAATCTTTAAAAATTATCTTTATAAACGTTATACTAAATTTGAGGATTATATTACTATAACCAGAAATGCCTTCAAATAAATGGAAGAAATAAAGAATTATAAAGAAATATAAAAAAATAAATTTTCAAATATAAAGAAATTAAAATCTATTGACTAGTTAATAAAACAATTGACAACTATTAAATATTGCTAAATAAATTCTACTAATTTTCGATTCCTGGAATAAACGAACTCTTTTGGAATTAAATTTTTCTTAAGCTTCACTGTTGTATTGTGACCAAGAGAAGGTCCTGAGATGGAAAGGGTTTAGGACTTTTTGAGGGTGCATAGGACAAATCTACATCACGGTAAAGAGTTGTGACACATATGTCCCATACACACGTGTCTTCTACTCTCAACATACAAATAAATGTTTTGTTCACTGTTCAAACAGTTTAAATGGAGCGGAGCAAATGGTTGTCGTTTGTTTTCTGGAGCAATAGATATCACAGTAACAGAGTTTGAGACAAATGAGTCCCAAAAGACGTGAAGAAGTACGATTTCCTGGCTGTTATATTACCACTTCAGTACTCGTATGTTTGTCACATATTACAATGAAAAAGATATTTTTAGTATTATCTTCAATAAAGTTGTCATAATTAATAATTAAGGAAATTAATAATCTTTTTAATGCAATTAAAAAATTTTGAAACGGTTATATAGAAATCATCCATGCTTCAATCTAAATAAGTTACAACATAAATATTTAGATATTTTGAAGTGATTAATCGTTTGTCTTTCATATTGTACCAGCGTTTATATTCTCCGTATACTTGTAAAAATTAACACACAAATATTTTTATTCATCGACGTTAATAGGAAGGACGGAAATTCCGAAAATCCTTTAATGGCCTATTTAGAATTATATATATATGTGTGTGTGTGTGTGTGTGTTTTTTTTTTATCAACAATAATGGGTTAAAGCACTAAATGTTGTAAGGTTTGAAAACGTATAACACTTCTCATTTCAACCTATTCCTTAACTAAGGACGGATATTATCTCTTCACATGTTCTGTGTCGTTATGTCATAAAAATGCCAAAGTTGTGCTGTTATAGTTTATATTTTCGTAGATTACTTTATTTTATAAATATTGTTTAAAATTAGTTTTACATCTTAATATTAACTTTAGACGATTCATTATTTTCTTAATTTAGAGAAAGATTAAGAAATAGAAACTGTAATAAAATAAACTTAATAACATACACTTAATAAACTTAGTTAAAGTTTAACATATAATAATCAATGCAAAGCTGAAATTATAAATATTATGTAACTGATAGAACACGTGTACATAAACGGATAAGAATGGACGATATTTTTAGTAATATAAATTCAAACGTATACTCTAACAAACATCATTAAAGGTAAACAAAATTCCAACTAAATCTATTTAAAACAGTACATTTTGTATTATTACTTACTAATATAGTTTGAGTTAACTACATGTCATTATTTCTGTTATTAAGCTTTCTACTAACAATGATACTGTATCGACATTTCATGAGTGCGGTGCATTGTCACAGAATAATTATAGGTTTGACAGTTTTAATATGTGTTAGTCATATATGTATCTAGCTAGTGAGGAATTGTGAAACTAAATACTTACAATCTTTTACTGGAAATTCAATAACACCACTATATAAAGTTAAAGCAATATAAAATTTTATGTCATTAAATACATTTTAATATAAACAAATAAATCATAATCTATGATTGTCATAGTAAAAACCTTACTATTGCATATTTATATTTTCCCTTATTGTTTTGGTATAAATATACTTAACAATACTAATAATACGACTCTTATCTGTTTTCGTCCAAGTAATAGTGTACTTATGGAGTATGTGATGGAGGGTCTTTTACGTTGATTTATGTTCTAATAACAATAAATGTTGATAATAGAATCTTATGAGCTAATGATCTTTTCACAGGTATTTTATCAGGACAAATCTCTTGATATGAGTGGTTCTTACTACTTTACTCTAGACTTAAGGAATTCACTTTTTAAAGGAACCCACGTATAATTACGTTATTTTATTAAATGAATAAAAATGGATTACCAGAAAATTTATGAGTTAGATTTATGGATTTAGCCTTAAGGAATACCCGTAAATGGACGATATATCTTGAAAAAGTTAGTGTTTTTCTTTTAATGTTTTTTTCTTTCTTCAGTTGATAATGAATTCCTAACTTCTGTTTTGTATTACGATAGCTGTGATCTTGATAATCTTAGAGGATTGAAATATAGTACGAACTCTACTACATCTATAGCGGTAATATATTAATATAATTAATTGTTATGATTAAAAGTATTTCTATTCAAATTCACCAAATAATAATATGTCTAATCATGAGAAAATGTGCTTATTCTGTTGCTACCTTGCCATAAAAGTACGTTTTGATTTAAGTTATGACTAAACTAGAATTTTATGTTAGCTTTAAGTTGACATAATACTGTTATTTTTTTCACTGAAGTACGTTTTGTTAATTATTAAACTGTACAGAAATTCATATTTCAAATCAAACCTTATAATCCTAATGATACTTTTTATGTGTTAGAAAAACATAGTGAATCTTTTTACAATCATTTTAAATATGCAAATAAATCACAACCAATGCATTTTAAAATTTGTGAGGGAATGGTTTTTATATTATTAAAACTAACAGAATTTCAATGATAAACAAGCATTTACTCTGATATTCTAGTATTTTCAATATTGATGATATGCTTTGATCTTTGGGACACTTTGTGTTGTATATGTTTGACTAACAGGTTTCGTAATGATGTAGAAAAATGTAAAATAGTTTTGCTTTTCAAGAAACACCTGCTCAAGTACCAGTGTTTTATTGCATGCTAGTGACATACCATCTCATCGGCTATCAACCATCCCCTAATACCATTAAAATAAACAAGTAATACTAACTAACAACTATAACAAGTATCAATACAGCACTTATTAGTTAATTTGGTTACGCCAAGTGACCATTAAAATGCCCATATTATAATATACAGTAACATCCCATATTAATTAACTGTACTTTATTGACACTCACATCCTTAAGCAATTTAATAAAACTGTCTAATTTTAAATATTTTAACAAATTGATATAGTTAACTGAATAAAAGCTCTTTTACAAATATCCTAATTTGTTTGCGAATAGTTTTTGTAGCATTTCAAAAACATGAATGACACAGGGTGGAAATTCCCTCTGTTATTGAACATAGATAAACAATGGTGGCTCACCCACTCTTCATGCTGTTGTTAGAAATAGAGTTAAATCCCCATTCTATTTATTCATCCCGAAAGAAACTAGTTTGCGTATATTGGGTTTAACAGTAAATAGAGTTTTTGCTGTACTAAGGCGTTTTAAGAATGCTATTTATAGATGAAAATTTACAATTGTTGAAATCTACAATTGCAATCATGACAGAATTTTAGGGAGATCTTTTAAATTTTCTCCGATCATGACTCTCATAATCTAAAACTGTAAGCGTAACTTAAATAAACTGACATATTAATTTCGTATGTATATTTTTAGGGTTACTGGTTAGCTCTTAAGCCTATTCTTAGTTAAAAGCTTTTTACGGTTTACCCCCGCAAAGTATTTTATAAGTTACAAGGGAACTCCATCTCGATCTTATAAATAGGCATTACATAAAAAATCAAAAATAATAATGGAATGATCGAAACCCATCGTGTCATTCACCATCGTCGAACTCTGTTCTGTCAGTTTCAAACGAAGCTGTATTAAACTCAAAGTCTATAGGTCATTTTATTTTAAAGATATCGTGGAAATACAAATAAATAGATAGACAATTTTCAAGATTTCTATAATAATAGGCTTCTCCCCAAAAAATTGGAAATAAATTACTTACATGTAATTAACCTTTTTAAACTTTTTGCAATAAAAATTCTGTAATTTTTGTGCAGAAAATTTATTTTACTTTTACACTGTTTCATTCTTCCAGCTAAAATTTCTGAAATCTTGTATATGAAAACTCACCTACTAATATTTATGTCAATCATTCATTTTTATTTTGACACTGTTATTCTTGTAACTACTGTTATTCACGTAAAACTACCGCATCGTTCTTCTTCAAAATTGAATTTCCCATCTATCCTGTGGAATAATATCAGTTAACAACATTATCTCCTGATTTTTATACAAAAGATAATATATATTTATTTTTTATAATATAATATTATTCTAGTAATCAACTCTAATGTATGATTGAGTTGAAATTAATACATTCTGGTTCATTTATGACCTAGTCTTTCTATCCAGTAAATTAATTTATGTAATTATTTTTTATCAATTTATTAAATGTTATATTAATTTTTTAATATATCGTTTTATCCTCAATTAAAACGTTCATTACCTATATTGTATAAGTTATCGTTACAACATGAGATTTTTTTTCGTCATAGTTATAACTGGAACTGGGGGAAACGACCGTCAATGTTCTTTACAGGTCTATATACAAGCTGACATATTAGCCAATTCCTTTATTTAAACAAAACAAGAAGCAGGTCGTTGGTTACATCTTATAAATACTTTTCTTCCTGATTTTGTGGATCACGGAAACCTTGTAAGGCACAATTAATCATACGAGGATTTCCATAGAAATGGATTGAGTCGTATTCTAGAACCAAACACACAAACCTTATACTTCAAACGCACTGCAGGGGAAAGATATCTGGGATAAGACAAACCTCAGGGATTCATACTCAGTATATATGGGGTTTATTGTTTCTAATTAATTAATGTGGCTAATCGATTCTTGGCAGCCAGCAAGCTTGTCCAGTATAAATATGAACATGGGACTATTCAATGAAATCTTTACAAAGAGATGTCGACATTGAGTTTACCTGTATAATAAAGCACTTTAACTAGTTCTATCTCCATTTCAATACATTAGAATAAATTGTTATTACGTTTTATAACTGGAAACTGTAAACTGTTTGATGTTAAATATCAAACCAAACAACCATATAAAACAAAACTGATACTGAAGAGGCTCACACGACTAATTTACTTGATATAAACAGGTGGGTTACATGGGTCACACTCACAAAGTGAGTTTTTAAATACAACTTGTAGGCCCTATAGTTTTCAGACAACTGAGCTGTTAAGTGTTGATTACAGTATGATATATACTAATAGTTTAACCAATCATAGCTCATTGTTTTCTTTCTTAAGACTACTTTAACCGATCAAAATTGTGGAATATAACACCAACAGATTAGTTTACCCTAAGATTAACGTAAATTACTAAAATATCTTAAATATTATTTGATTTTGAATGCATTTATTTTAAATAATTATTGTTTTAACCCTGTACGTAATAAAATCAGTTATACATGTCTTACTTAGAAAAAAAACTTGCATCCAAATTAAATAAACAAATCATTTATATTAGGCCTTTAAAATAAGTTACTAGACGAAATATATTTATTTAAACATTATAGATAAATAGTTGTACCCTGTTTGTTTATTTCAAAGCATTATTTCTTATGATAAGTTTCAAGGATCGATGTGGCATGTCTGAAAAAGAAATTAAGTCAACAACAAATAAACCTTGTAATATTTTATTGTTTTTTATGTGTTATTAGGGTAAATAAATTTAATATTTCGATACAGTGTTTTCAACCAATTTCGTATTATTTAAAACATTTCATGGTATTTTCCTTTTTATTTAGCTTAAATACCCCGGTAAAATAAGTTTATAAGACGATATATACTTATAAAAATACTATAGATACGCCCCTTTTGCCTTTTTGTGGTGAGAGTTAAGAGTTATTTTGAGTAATGTTAGTAGTGTTATTTTCATGTGGCATGTCCTAAAAAATAAAATGTTGTACTATTTTACTTTAACATTTTATATCACATTAGGTAAAATCATTTATATTTTGGTACGCTATTTATAATTTACTAAATATTTATTGAAGATAATTCTTGGTATATTCTTGTATTGCATTTTTTATGTATCTTTAAGACTATACTTTAAACACACAGTTTTACATTTGACAATTTCTTTTATGTGACTTGAGAACTCGAGTTTCTGAGTACAGTAAATATACATCCTTTTTAAAATTAATTTGAAATGGATTCTTCGTAAGTAGTACTGGTATAGGTGATGTAACATTTTACATGTTTAAACAGTTCTACTCGCTTTTCCGACGACGGTTCTCTGGTCACCTTATCTCACTCACTACGTTTAGATATAATATATTAGTATGTATAAGAAATCGTTACTATTTATTTCATGTGGATAAAAATTGATTTTAAATAAATTAATCTTTATGCAAGATACAATATATAATATATGATTGTTTAGAGTTCCTGGCAGGCATAACCACTGACTGGGTCGTCGTAAGAGCAGAATAGAGAACTCTTCTTTCTTATGGGGGTTAGGATAGCACTATCTTTACCATGTTAAATTTGCAATATTGATGACCTATTTTCTCAAAAACTACTAAAGTTAAAGAGGGGAAAATGTTATTGGTATTTATATATCATGTAAGAAATATTTTTAACTCGAGGGTTTCCTTTAAATTTTTTTTCATTACATTTATATCATTTTTTTAAATTTTATCATAAAAATGCGAAAAAAAAAATTCTAAAATTTTTGCTGTTAAAAAAAACTAAAGCAAAAACTAAAAAAAGCCCATTTTAAAGTTTTTATAATAACTAAAAGAGGATGTGGTAAATATTGTAGAGTTGTATCTCTTGTAGTTTCTGAGAATAAAGGGTCATTTATGTAATAAAATCATTGTTTTCGGGAAAACGCAAATAAAGATTTGGTCTACAAGAAATTATTCAATTACTGACCTATAAAATTAGTGTAGTGCACCATGCGATGGTTGGTCTGGGTCCTCTTCCCTCAGCAAAAGCTTCTTCCAACCTCCTTTTGGCACTTTCACGTCGTTGTCTGGCTTTTTTCTGGAGTTTTGAAACTTCTCGCTCGCCCCTGCACTCGCAGTCTGCCTAGTTTCTGACCTACCAAAGATTTGTTTTGCTCCATGTACTTCCATAACTCCACTAGAACCTATGAAATTAGCTTTACAGTTTTTGAAAATGAAAATGAAAAAAAAAATACTCCGGAATAACACATTTTAGATTGCAATAGACCTCTTCAAGTAATGAAACATTTGTCAACACCAATGTCACAGATATTAATAGATTTTCGTGATTACTACCCATACATAATGAATGAAAAATAGATGTTTGCGCGAAATATTTCCCTGAACTGGTTTTCTCTTTATGTATTACAAGTGCTGGTTTCCTCATTGGTTAGAATACGAGTAATTTGAGAGTTACCATGTCTAGTACAGATTGCCCACTTCCAATAGTTTTGGTTTCTACCACAATAATGCGGACAATTGAGAATAGCAGTGGCTTTTTTTAACTCTTGCAAACATATTTGTTACTGTTCTATATTTTAACGTTATGAACTTTATGGAGTTTTTTAAGCCTGTAAATATGCCAACGTATATTATTATAGACTTCAATATACCAAGTATTTCTTCACAGGCATTTAAGAATATTTTTGTATTAATTTGTGTTTTGTTTTTGTGAATTAACCATATCACCATAAACAGTCATTGGTCCAATCAGAATATAGCATATCTCTCAATGACTTGAAAACAGTGGCATTGAAATTATAAAGATTTTATCAAAGTATTTGGTATGTAATAAAATAGCAGTACAGTAATGCAGATATTAAAGACAAATTATATACATTAATTTCTTGCTATGGGAATTAATACAAAATAAAATATTGCATGAATAAGACTTAGAGTGAAATATAAACAAATGGCCATAAATGTATACTGTTTGGTGTATTTTTGTTATTGTCTTTCATGGAAACTAATAATTGGCTTCGCAAATATAATTAAGTCAAAGGATATATTCATTGCAACATACACGTTCAGATGATACAAAACTGCGTTCGAAGTGGTAGGTAACTGCTAATAGTATTATAAAAATCTTTCATAAAATACATGGTAATAATAAGTATTGAAATGTAATGACATTGATTGGTTCAGGTGTTGTATTAATAGCTCTTGGTATCTACTTGTCACATACAACTGAGTGGTGATTAAAAGCTGTTTTAAGTGATTGACCGATAACGTTGTTTACGGCAGTGAGCTGTATTTTATAGATAAATTAATTTTTAACCCAAACATGTCAAGTGGAATTGGCTTCATAGTGCTTATAAAAACATATTATATTTTAACAGGAAAGGAATAAAAGCGTTTCTAACTTTATTATTATTTTGTTAGCAAAAATTCAGAGCTCAATTAAATTTTATGTTTACTATTTGTAATGGTGATTTTTACTGAATAGCAGTATGGAACGATTAATTTGTTGTAAATAATGATAATTGCTTAAAAAATCACGTGCAAATACAAAGCAAAAATTGTATTAGCTGTTTTAGTAAAACGTATTACTTGCGAGGTTGCGAAATATTTATTTGCCTCTAGTTTCAACTTGTCTGTCTATCCACTTGATATCTCGAAAAAAGAACTGACATATTTTCCATGAAGGTTCATTTATATTTTAGCAACTTTGAGTTCAATAATGTTGCATGTCGCTCTATTGGATTTGGCAGACCGTAGAAATATTTTTTGAGTTTCGTCTTAGGAACCATAATGCCAACGAATAATCAGAAAAAAAATATTTGTAGTACAAAACTGGAAAGTTCATAACTGGTAGTATAACTATGTTCTATTATACGAATTGGAATATTACCTTCTGCAAGTCCTCCGTCTCAGAAGATATACTAGCGTTTTCAGTCAGTAAAATGTCTTGTATTCTTATTTCAATTTCTATAATTTGAATAATTATATGTATCCAAATTTAGAAAACAAAATGTGAATTTAACGTATAGCAATAGGTTTTGAAATGTTAAATATAGACTTTAAACTGTGCATAACACTTAATTCTTAAAAGACATAATTCTCTGATGTATAATTTTTGTGTCAACTTTTCCTTAAATTTTTCATCTTGTCTATTTGTCCAAAGGACATATAGAGAATAAAATAAGCAACATATTAGAAATTTTACATGCATCTTCAGTGATAAACTATTCCGATACGTAATAATACTGGGTGATAGTTTGTTCATA
Source organism: Homalodisca vitripennis (assembly GCF_021130785.1). Classification (NCBI taxonomy): domain Eukaryota; kingdom Metazoa; phylum Arthropoda; class Insecta; order Hemiptera; family Cicadellidae; genus Homalodisca; species Homalodisca vitripennis. The sequence continues at coordinate 45,427 of NW_025779186.1, forward strand.
TTATAACTATGCCTTTTCATTGCTTTTTTTTTATGGGTTTTCCTTAAAGTTATCATTGTATTTTATTAAATGTATGATCGTTTTTAGTTTTATTGTATCATCATGTACTACATATTATTCTTATCTTTCTGTTTTATAGCATATCAATTCTAATGCATAATAATAGTATAATTATTATTATACCTATTTATTTTGATACATTTTTCGCTTGTGTTATTACCAACAGCTAATCCATTTTCTAATAATTATTCTAATTTCAGTCTAATTAGCATTATTTTGAGCCCTCCATTTAGAGATTAAAACAGATTTCATGTAATATATTAAACAAATCTAAACAACAAAAATTCTTTAAAAAAAAAATCTATTGATGGGCTTGTTAATTACTGACTATAATTGAACTTTAAACATATATGTGTGATATCCGGTCAGAAGGACCAAAAATTATGTTAGATCCGGCTTGGCGGACCGCAATTATTCGAAGGACCAATAAAATGTCTAATATTTAAAAACTCATACTTCGATAGCTGAGCAGGTGTAGCCCATACATTGATTTTCTAAGGAATAACTCTTAGTCGTTTGGGAAAAATAAAAATAACGAATGAGATCACAAAACATAATATTAGGAAAAAAGGGCACACAATTAGAGCAAAATACAAGTGTTAAAATGATTTTCTTCTTCTGTTAAATTGTCCAAAAATGTCCGAATTAGTTTGAGGATTTTAAATCTTGGTTGAAAAGAAGATTGTCTTTAGTTGCGAAGGACCATAATAAGAATGATGAAACACTGTTACCTTGCACCGTCCATTGTCTGATACCTCGACACACATGAAGTTGGGTTGATTGTAGTTCGACCTGGGTTGATTCCAAGGAACGTTGCGCTGGTGGAGTCCTTGCTGAGGGATGGAGATTCCACCATGAAGATTCCACCTTCACTTGACACTGTTTTCGGTTCACTCACGAACGTTGCGACAAAGTTACTTTTGGCTCGTTAACCAAATAATGTCCGGCTCGAAGGGGCTGTTAACTGCCATAGAACGGCTTGCGGTTCACAAGAGACAAGACAAAGGGACACGGCCCGAACTTGGTTAGAGCTGGTGTTGACGTACAACCTAGCGAAACGGAGTCTTTGGAAGAACTGGAGAGATGCCTTGGGGAGCTTTTCTTGTCCGCGTCCTGGACGCCTGATTGGTCGGCAGAAGTCACCTCATACCACGTGACGATCGGACCACTATAGATTTGGAATGCAGGTGGGTGTGTGTGTGTGTGTGTGTACAAAGATAAGTGTAAATAGATGGCTTATAATAAAAATGGTATCGGACAATGGTGGGCAAAGAGCAGTTCTAAATAACATACAATTCTAATTATTAGTAAAAACTATATTAATGCGTAAAATTTGATTAATTGATATGACTAAATATGAAAACCTAACAATATATCTTTCGTCGCTTTTAAAGTTATTAAATGAAATTTCTGCAGTAAGCTAAATTAAATTCTTTAAAAAATGAATATAGGTGTAATTAAAAAAATAAGCGAAATGATCTAGAAGAGCTACCATATTGTATCTCATTTTACAAAATCTTTCAAAGTACAATTTTTTATTGAAATCGAATGAGTATATTGAGTAATTCTTAAATCAGACCTAAGCACTTTAAATAATAACTATTTATTACAGGTATTATTATTGTCGGGTGTAATTAAGATATATCCTTGGGGTTTATAATTATCACTTATTTTTTACTTAAATCAATCAAACATGTGATTTTGTTTCATGTTATAGTTCTAACAGTTATTTATATTTTAGCAGGTCCTTTAAATGTAGCTATGTGTTTTCTGCAATGCATTTCTTATATAAGTTTTCGAAAGTTTAGAGACCTGTGGTGCAGAGACCTGGGCCGTAAGGCAAAATCCTTCGTTAGTGCAACTCTGTTGCATACCACTATTTACGTCTATATCTATCATGTGTTTACTAGGCGTTTATGAATAAATCAGTAAATCAGACAAGAGACTTATATTGATTGTAAATAGATTATCGGTTTGTAAAATGAAGAACGTGGCGTTTTACTTCTTTATTATACTACTAATCATTCTATCACATCCCTTAATGACAGCTAAGCTGAATCGTCTTCCATAAGGTGGGCAACACGATCATTATGATACGAAAATAGCCAACTGATTACACAGTTTTTATACACCAGTATTAATTAAGATGTCTTAAACTATCCTAAACTGTTCCGAAATTCCTTAAAAAACATTTTAAAACTTTTTACTTCAAACTTAAACGGTATTATTATGACCTATCTATAATAATTATTGTACAGTTGTAAATAATATATACAACTGGTCTACGTGTCCTATTCCAACAGATTTATCATAGTCATTACCTGAGTTAAAGACCTTAACTTCATTTAGAAACCTTTGATATCAGTGTTTATAGGATCTATGTATAAACACAGACTAGGTATAATTTAAGCTCGTTTTCAGGTAACTATAAATGTATTACTGAGTTCAGTTTAAAAATGATATTGTATTTAGTAATTTTATGGACCAGGATAACCTATCCCTCACTATGTTTTTTACACTAAACAATGTTCATATTTTAAGGCTAAAAAACTGTACATATTATCATTAGATTTATTAGTCAAAATCCAGTGAGTCAACTTTTTATATTGTACGAAGAGTAAGTTACTGTTGCTATGAACACATTATTACTGTTTGAATTAATTTTGCCATGCACTAAATTAAATTTAGCAACATTATAAAATGTACAACAAAGTTAAAGAAGACATAGGCCTATTCAGAATATTGTTGCAATATCAATACTATCAATACGTGATGAGGTAGTAAGTACTCGTATATTTGAAGACTCGTAATTAATATTGTATTTTTACTATTTAATGTTGGCAAATATTTATGACTTTTTCTAATAATACATCTTCAAAACTACATTTTTACAAGATGTATACGTTTGTATTGGATCACATCACTACGAAAGTATTAAAAGGCAATTTAATAAAACATTTTAGAATAAACAATTAAGATATCATTAAATTGGATAATGACTTTTAAAACAGTTTTAATGAAGCGGAGTACAAAAGGGAATTTATCCAATCATTAGCCCTAACCCCAGGTCACTAAACATCAGTAATTACATTTCCGTACGATTAAGTTTTATTCCAAACCTTTCTTCTTAGAATTAAAATTGAAATATTTAAAACTCTAGCTAAAATTGTGCACAAACAAATTAATTTACTTCTTTCGTCATTAAAAATTCAACTGCCTTATAGTACTTTTATTTTGTAAAACTGGTATGTCTTTTAAAATCTGTAAGACACACTACCTAATAAACGTGTAGCGGCTCGTCAATCGGAAAACGAGGAAATCAAGGTGATGATTAGGATAGAGAAGAATAAATAGCAGTCGCCTCCGTCCCTATGTTATTTTCTTGACCTCAATCTCATTGTGTGTTTTAGAATTGTCATGCCATAACAAATTCCGACAAAGAGTTCTCGTCATTACTTTACCTAGTGTTGTTTTTGATCTTGGCTCCTGTGCAATGACATTGCTTGTTTCATTCTTTCAAGACATGACTTCTTATTTTTTTATTGTACTACTTAAATATAAATAAACTTATACTTATTAAGCTTTAGCTTTACTGTCAAATTCTTTAGTCTTTTTATATTGTAGGAAGTTGTGTACACCTAAGGAAATGTCTAAATTTTTATTCTCAAAACATATTGTTATATTTTTTTAACATAAAACGATGGCAAATATCCAAAGTTGTACTATCCTTTCAAATTATCATCATCAATAAAGTTTTTTTAGACAAATTGCTGGATTTTTCTGTTTTTTTATTAGAAAGTTTCCTCTCCTATTCTTAGATACGTTTTCGTCAGTTTGTCGTTACTAAGTACGTCTTTCTTTCGCAATCAGAAGATTCCGAAGTAATTGCTGAGCTATTAGAACGACTATGATGCTAGTAGTGGTAGATTAATACTTAGTAAAAGCAATAACTTTCTTCTCACAATTGATTGACTTGAGAAACAGTACCAGTGATTATGAAGACCATATGTCTAGACTCCACAGCATATAACGGTGATGGATTGGATATCATCATGGTCGGCCTATTTTATAAAGAACCTGATGTTAGACTTACACACTTTTAGTTTGAAAATTACTTAACATCTGTGAAAGCGTATAAACTCCTAAGAATGCCATGTGATTAAGGAAACAATCAGAGTGGCTGAAAAAGGAATTAAAAGTAACTATTTGAAATTCGGTTGTCTCTGAAATACGAATGAAAATTCAAAATCCCAAAGTGTTCTGACAACATCCAACATGCTAGTCGAATGGGCAGGACAGTGATCAGGACTATAATTAAATTCGTTATTTATGAAATATATATGTTGGATTAACTAACTATTCAATGTAAGTACATAAAACTATACAATCCTGTAAATAAATAATTTCATTAGTGTATAGTAAATGTTAATAAACTGGAAAATATAATACTATTTTAAATACGAAAGTGCATTACACTGTTTGTTTTACTTTCATGCGCAAACTATATTCAACGATTGTACATATTTCTACTGTAAAGAACTGTTATGTGTAAAAATGTTTACTATCCTTAATTTGTTTACATCTATTTAGAGTTATAATGTGCAAGAAATAACTATTGCTTTTTCCGCATCTTTAGATTTTGGTGATTAGGTGAGTACTTCCATACAAAATGTACTAAATATACGGTAAGATGATCAGAGTTTGACACCGAAGACCCCTTTAAAACTCAGTGTGTTCTAAATTAGAAAAAAAATATTTACAGTTTATAAATAAAAGAAAACATATAATGCCATTTTTTGCTTCAATTTTAAACTGTAATTGTTTATTCAAATATTAATTATTAGATCTAAAGTGCAATGTTACTATCTAGATTTGAATAAAAAATTTAAAAACTGCTAGAAAACCCATTTTATTTAACTTTTGGCAGAATTAGACTTCCCTGATTCCTGTATATATGTATGTTATATATATATAAGTAGATATGAATATGCCGATTCTGGCGCACTTTTGGGACAGTCAGAAAATCAATGTAAAATACTGTCCATTGAACCATAAACAAATCTAAGAAATCTAACAGAAAACCACGAATGTAAAATACTGTCCATTGAACCATAAACAAATCTAAGAAATCTAACAGGAAACCACGAATGTTAAATAACCGAATCTATAGCTGTTTTTACTGTTCATTGTAGGGCTTCTAATTTCTTAAGCTGTTTTAAATGAAAAAATCCAGAAATCTTAATAAAAAATCTATAAACGGAAATAATGAAATTTGCTAACAATCACTCGAGAAGTCGGGGAGAATGTGAGTAAAACCGCATTTCTTTTCAAGAGGTTTCCTCGTTTAATTTCTCCAAATGTACTATAAAATCATCGAGGATTTCTGGCTTAAAATCGTAGACAAATTCAACATCCAGATAATGAAAAAATACAGGTAATATCTTTTCATAATAAACGTGTGTATTTAAACCAACAAACCTAATGTATTCTTTGAAAAGGAAAATAATTTTGTCAATGGTTCCAAGAGATAAGTAAAAAATTTTTGTTCTTTTTTCTAAATTCTGTAACAAATTTTGTTTTGCTTCTTGTCTCCGTATTGTAATTTCATAAGCAGATAATTATTCAAATATGTTAATTTATTTCGAAATTTCTTAGGCTTAGGTCTTTCGTACAAAATTAAATTACAATCTCTACAAACTAATCTTTTATCAATAATTTCTCCTCTATTATAAACACTTGTAACAGTTGGCATTATACTCTTCCATTTTACAAAAAGAATAAATGGAAGCTATGGAACTAAGTCTGCCGAGATATAAATTTTTCAGCGCAAATGTTTATGTTTATATTTCAACTACCGAGATAAAAAGAAATAATTTCATTCTATTGTACAACTATTTAGGATATTTTGTTTTATGATTATAAAGATTATTCCGGAAGAAATCGAGATTTTTCATCGGCGAAAGAGTATATATTTTTGAAGTTTTAGAAGGAATGAAAGAGAACAATATGAACATCATTAACTACTGAATTTATCTAATATCGTTCTTAATCACATCATAGGCTAAAAATTTCTCACTCAGAAACCACAACCACATAACAAATCGCGTTTGTAACAGCTTTTTGAAAAATCCATATTGATAATTATATCGTTTCTTTGAACTAGAAATATTTGTCAAACTCTTTGTTTGTATCAATGACATAAATGGGTCTATTTGCTATAAATTCTTTGGGGTTGTAATACATTTTCCATATTTTTGTAGTAAACTTTCTTAAAATCTTGATACATCTGATACATGATTTCTGAAAAGACCACCGGAAATGTTTAAAATTTTGTAATTCATCTGGATAATAAGAACCATTCAATTTTACTCTGATATTTTTCACATCCAAACTATCAAACTTTGAAGGATTTTTTTTCTTGATTATTCTGTCTATCTGTTTGAAAACCGATGATAACGAACTTTGGGATTGAAGATATTTCTATAAATATTTGTGATGATTTGTGAACGAATAAGTTGTTCCGGAAATACCTTTTTGTTCAATACATTGCCAATCTAGAAAATTAAACATAATGTTTTGACTTTTTGTAATTTCATCAATCAATCTAATTTTACTCGTGGTTTTATAATCAATCATTGGAACTCTAATGAAAAAACTCGTTAATTGTAATTTTGCCATCAACAGGCATAACATTTCCAGTTGCAGTCTTCAGAATCACATCATCGTCTTCTGCTCTTATAAAACTTTAGATAAAATCCTCCTTTATAGATCGGAATAGTAACATTTTCAAAAAAATCCTAAGCCGAAATGTGCTAAATCACCGACCGCTTCAAATTGTCCAAATTTAAAAGTTGATTCAAAACTGTTTGAAAATACATCACTTTTGGAATAACAAATGGTTCCTTTAATAGTGCTTAATTGGCCACAGTTTTCGACTTCTTCTATCAATTTATTGTGTTTTTCTTACTTCAATCTTAGAAAATAAAAACGGTATAAAATTATCGATTAATCTAAACATTATCAGTTCCAAGATATGCTTGACCATCTTGTTTTGTTAAAGTTCCAGAAATATAAAACTGGAAGTTAGACGAGCAAAAAATTATCTCCAAAATCAATATTAAACTCAGTTCTTTTATTCGGTTCATTCAAATGTTGTTTTACTAATTGGATAGAAATTTTTTAAACTCCGCCCTTTCAATATCGCCTGAATACTTTTTGTAGTCCACCATTTAATAAGAGAAAATTTAGAAATTTTAAAACATCATGTATAAGTCGATAAGAAAAGATTTTAGTCATTTTTTAATGATCTACTTCGTCATATTCAGGATTCTGTTCCCTTAAATTTTGCGATCTCGGTCACATATTTCAATAAAATCTGCACAGGATAGTAACCGCTATCTATAATATTGTTTCCAATCAACTGTATCTTTATTTTTCATCCAAAAACTTTATACTCAAGTGTTGATAGAGGCAAAGAACAGACATATGATCTTTTAATTGATAATGTATATTTTCTTGAATGAACTCTGATGATAAAGTTTGATATTTAGCAATGTTATACCAATTCAATTTGTTTACGTATAATCTCATCATATCTTCAGATAATTCATATTTTTGAGAAATGTCATCCCAATGTTCTTTTTTCAAAACCTCTTTCGTGTTGCATTATAAAAAGATCGAAAGCACTGTAATGTCCCGCCATCTCTATTTATTAGGACAAAATTTCAAGTTTTTATAAATTGACTCTTTTTTGAGTTACATTCAGCACATTTTCCCGAAATTCTTTTAACTCCGTTGATATTTGCGTAATATTTTATATCATTTGTTGCAGTTTTTGCCTTACACCTCACACAATATATGAGCGTCATTTATAAAGGAGAAATTTTGTCATCATAGCCGCCTAATCCATTAAATCTGAGGTCGATGGCTCTAAAACTTATAACAACATCTTCTTTAAATTTATTAAAGTTTTCTTCTAATTTTTGAAATTTGACAGCATAAGAATCATTGTATTCAACAAATTTATGACCAATATTCTCAAAAGTTTTCGTAGCATCTAAACTAAACTTATCAAAAGACTCTTTAAATTTAGTAAGTTTTTCATTAATTTCCCCAACATCGTCTACTGATCTTTTACTTCTTTCATCAAGTTTTTCATAGACTTCTGTTGTAAAATCTTTAACATGCTGTTTATGATTCTCGTAATTTTGTTTTAGTTCATTAAACATTTTAATAGGATCTTCTAATTGAATCATTACAACAACATCAAATGGATTAATTCCTTTACTAACACCGCTAATTCTTTTTCCTTTAAAATCTAAGGCATTTTTAACATTCGGATCATGTAAATCAACAATATCGATGTTTTCTGATAATTTTAGAGGTTTTAAAATTTGTTCTTTAACAACAACATCATGTTTATCAATACCAGGTCGAACACTGGACAATTCTTTTCTTATTAGCCAAACTAACATAATTCTTTTCAACTTTGATCGCTTCAGTAATTTCATCAGCTTTTTCGATGTGAGACATTAAATTGGTAAATAATTTTTTTACACCATCATTCAACTTCTTTTTCCAATGTTTTTATTTTATCAGCAACTTCATTTGAACTCATGAAATTTGCAAGTTTGTTATCATATTCTGCTTTAAAATCTTCAATCTCGACAGCAAACATATCTGAATCTGGAAGGTTTTGTAATACATTTTCTAACTTGTTATCAAACTCATTTCTCAAACTATCAAAATTCAAACTATTATCTACATTTTGAATAATTTTGTGTTCCAAATACGTCAAAAATATTTTGTGAATCCATATTTATTAAGCAATAATTTGTTAACAACTTCTTTAAAATCTTTACCAGTACTCAGTTCATTCAAAACAAAAACACATAAATGACCACAAATTGGGGGATCTTTATAGTCTTGAATCTGAGAGTCATTGTAGTAGACGCTTGATTTTTTTCAAATATTTAATCAATTCTATAGGTGGTTTGTCCTCAATTCTTTCCATACGAATCAAAATAACATGCATTCTTATCATTTTTATAATAACAAATCCAATGCGTTCCACTTCCCATAATCGAGTCTAAATTCACAATTCCACATTCGAATTTCTTAACTTTTTAGGGTAATGTATCTCTCATGAAAATTCCTCTAAAATGTTTAATATTTTTGCAGATTTCTTCCAATTCCCCGAATGTTAATGGTTTGATTTCAATTTTTTTTTAATGTTTGATTTCACGTAATTCAAAGTTTTTTCATCTAATCCAGATCCTGTAACATCTTCCAACTCTTTATCTAACCAATTTAAAATGTTTCGAACAATAGGAATCACATCTTTTTTAACGATTGGAGCAGCTTTACGAACATAAGGAACAACATTTTTAACAACTGGAATATTTTCTCCAAAATCTAATAAATCTTTCAAAAGTCCACCATTTTTAAGTTCTTTCAACTGATTATAAGAAAATTCTATTCTGGTTCCTTTATTGTTTTTCTTATGTTTTTCAAGTTTATTGTATTGTCTATTTGTTAAAAAATATCTTATCTTCGCCATTTTTTAGTTGATCTATTTTAAATTGAATACTAAACGGGTATTTTTTTCTTAAAAGCGGATTTTATTTTTTCTTTCTGATTTTTACTGAAATTTACGTTCACCTCCATTTATATAGTTAAAATTTCAAGTTCTCTTCAATTCCCATTCCTAGTTTTCTCTTCAAAAACATTGCTCCAACTGTTGGAAGTGCAACAAATCTTTCACCTAAACTAGCATCTTTTGATAAAAATCGATCCATTGCCTTATCTTGCAAAGTTTTATCCGCAATATGTCTGGAATTTGTGTCTCTATGTTTTGCATAAAAAATATCGTGTTCCATAGCAGCTTGGTCTAATTTATTTATACCGGGATCTCCTCTTTTTAGTCTTTTTTTCGAGTTTTGTGCCAGGCCCCAGATACTGATAAGTTGGTACGTGTAATTCAAAAGGTAAATTGTTGATAAAATCATTCAAAAGTCCGCTACCTTCAATCATAGATGAACTTATTGCTGGCAAAACTCGCTTTAAATATTTAATTCCATCAGGTTTTTCAATCATTTCGTCAAGTTTGTTCGAAAATAAAATCTTTAATTGCTTTCTTTTCATTCAAAAAATTGTTATTTCCAGCCTTCTCTTGAGCATAAATATAATTAATAATTCCATCGAGTTTTGTCAAATCGTCGATATATCTGTACTCAATCTTAATTATCATTGTATTTTCTTACACCTGATCCTTCGATTCGTTTTTTCCCAAATTGGTTTAATCAAATTGATATATTTTTTACCTCTACTTGACTTAGGCTTCTTAGTAGATGGATCATTATTTTTGTAAATTGAGTCAGATTCCCATAAAATTTCTGTATACTTTTGCAAATCTTCTTCAGAATATAAATTGTCTTTTGGGACATCATTGTCTGTTAATAATCTCCATAAACCTTGAGTTCCTTCATATGTTTTTTCATTAATAATGATATCATTATGCTCAAAATTCACGGGCAAATTTCCAATCATAAAACTTTTCTTTTTTCTGTCCCAATACAAACCAAATTTATCATCCTTTGCTCTAGGAAGAAATTTTTTACCAATTTCACCAATTATTATATCCGTTGTTCCAGGACTTATTGGTTCAAACTATGGTAGAGTCTTCAATGATTCGAGGTCTAAATGGTGTTGAAGATGGTAATTTTGGCAATTCAAACTCAGATTCTGGTATCGAAATATCAGCAAATTGTCGTACAACTGGAACCAAATTCATCAAATTTTGATTATCGCTTAAAACATTTTCAATTTTGCCCTCAACATTTTTTATTGCAGATGTTACAGGTTGATTAATTTTTTGAATAAATTCTTGTTCTTTTTCATCAATTCGAATCTGTTCTTTAAATTCTTTGATTAATTTCTTTTCGATTTGATCAAGTTTTTTCGCTTCTTCAGAAGTTACGTTCACCATTTAATTAGAAAAAATTTTGAAACGTAAACGTGGAACGTGGAAACGTGAACACGAAACGTGAACGTGGAACGTGAAACACGAACGTGGAAACGTAAAAACGTGAACGTGGAACGTAAAAACGTGAACGAGAACGTGAACACGAAACGTGGAACGTGAACACGAAACGTGAAAACGTGGAACGTACAACGTGGAACGTAAACAGATTTACCGTTTTTCTGTTATTTTCATAATGTAAATAAAAAGTAAAGATAATGTAAAAATAATTGTAACAAATATTTTATCAAGTAGATTTGTCAGACCACTGAGCAGCATTTATATTAGAAAATTTATTCAGATATTTACCATTTTTAGGCTTCAAAGTTAGATTAATAGTTAAAAATCCGTAGTCTTCCTTCCAAATTTTATCACATAACTCAATAAAGTGGTTAAAACTCATATCAGATCCCACATAATTGTTATAAAATCTTTCTCGAATAGTGATCATCTTGCTTAAAAATACACAACATATTCAGGTTATTTCTTATAACTTGTTTATCAACCTTTGAAAAGCATTGGGAAAGGTAGATACAAGATATGTTTTTGTGACGGGACATTACGAAATATTCCTTAATAACGTCTTGATTTTCTAAAATACAATCATCAAAAACGATTAACGAATTGGGTTTACATTCGCTTAACGGAACTATGTCCTCAGAAGCATTATAAAAATGTGATACCTTTTTGCTTAAGTTTTTTCTCAATATTTTCAAATCTTTCTTGTAATTTTTTATAGGCGTCTTGTTTCTAAAGATTTACTAAAAACATACAAATTGGAATAAGGAATCAACCTATTGTAGATAAAATTCAATAGTAAAGTTGTTTTTTCCACATCCACTTGAACCAACAATTAACAATCTGATTGGTTGATCTTTCTTATTTTCTTCAAACGTTTGAAGTTTTATCTGATCTTTTTGCTTTAAAAATTTCTCCATTTAAAATAACGAAAATGAAGCTGTTCAAGTTGACTTCAGAAAGCTCTAAATTAGTTTTAAACTTGGAACATCCTATACACTTAGAGGAAGAATCAAATTATTTTATCGGTTTAAGCGGTTTTTATTCTGACAATTTTGTAATAAATATTAGTGAAAGTTCTCCTTATTGTATAGGATTTAGTGAGAAGAACGTAACAAAATATTATGGTTTAAACAAAGGATATTATACTTTCGATCAAATAAAAAAATTCCCTTAAAAATTATCTGAAAACATTCAAACAATCAGATAAATCTTTAAACTTTGACGAAAACAAGTTTGAAATGCAAAAAAATTATCTCTCTAATAAAATTCAAATAAAATCACCAGTAAGAATAATGTTTTCAGCAATTATTGTAGATTTATTAGGGTTTGTTCAAGAAACTATTGAGCCAAATCAGGTATATTTAGGAAATAAAACGCCAAAATTTAGACCGTTTGATGTAATTGAAGTACATTGTAATCTCGTTGAAACCTAGTTTTGAAAATCATACCGAACATTTACACAAAGAATCTGAAATTTTGTACACTTTTTTCCCAAATGTTGCTTATGGATCAAAAATCAGTGAAAAAACCGAATGAAATCGATTATATTCCAATTAGAAAAAATATTAAAAGAATTCAAAAAAATCGTTCTAACTATACAAGACTCTGAAGGTAAATTTATTGAAAAATGAGAGTAAAACTACAATTTATTTAAGATTGTCGAAAGAATGATGAATCGGGGGGGGGGGGAACGAATCGTTCTTACCTTTCAAACTTTCCAAACGAGTTGATAATGATGATAAATACCAATACTTTTTATCTAAAAGATAAGGTAGCCCTCGAGGGCCACCTCACAAATATTCACAAAAAATACGAATAAAGACAATGTTAAAGAAAAATACAAAAAAAAGCTTTGAAAACATAGATTCTGACAAGGGCGTCGATTCGACGCTCTTACAAAAATTTTAGAATATGAAAACACGAGACAAGCAATAATATTAAACGTTGATGATGATAAATCAATGTTTAAAGACATAAATCAAGGGGGTCTATTGAATAGACTACCTTTAAACTTTCAAAATAAACACTGTTTTCGTTAATGAATCTGGACTTTATACTCAAAATAAAAAATTGCTTGTTAAATTTTTTCTATCTAAATGGAGTCAGTTGTAGACCTACTCAATAATCAACTTATATTCAATAACAAACATATCTTTACGATTGTTGACGAAAACAATGTGATCTGGTTTAAGGCTAAAGACGTAGCAAAAATTCTAGAATATGAAAATACTATGCAAACGATCAGAATAAACGTTGACGAAGATGATAAAAACTTCTATTTTAATCTAAATATAAGGGGGGCTATAAATAGCTTACCTTCAAACTTCCAAAATAACACTGTTTTCGTTAATGAATCTGGACTTTATTCTTTAATTTTGAGATCGCATAAACCAGAAGCGAAATTGTTTAAAAATTGGGTTACGAAAGAAGTATTACCTTCCATTAGAAAATATGGTGAGTTACAAACTCAAAAAAAAAAACGAAAATAAGCAGTTTAAAAGATGAAATAAAACAGTTACAAATTTCAGGTCAAATGAAATCCTTGAAAATAGAGAATCAAGAATTTCGAATGGAATTAATGAAGAGAGATATGGTATGTAAAGATTTTGATAAGAAAAAACCACCATGTTTTTTGTGTTAATTAAAGAAGAATCACATGTGGGAATGGCCTTATTACGTTATCAGAGCTCAGAAACGAGAAATACCAAACCGATTAAAACATCTAAAAATAAATTATCCTGAATTAGAGATTTTGTTCATTGATGACGAACCAAATTCTATCAATCTGTATAACCAAATGAAAGAATCTTTGAATATTTTATACAACGGAAATCATTTTACTACAAATATGGCAGAATCTCGACTGATTTATAGAATATCTAAATTACACGATGAAAATGTTTAAACTCTCGAATTATGATATTTTTGTTTGTAAATGTCTTTTAAGACTATAGAAATGTTGAATTTCTCTTCCGCATATGCAATGAACTGGTCTAGCAAAGATTTGTTTTAATACATTCTTTACAATATGCTTGTTTTTTATCTTTACTATAATGCCAATTGTTTAAATTCAGAAATATTCTTAACTATTTTACAGCGTGTGCATTCTTTCTCTTCTAAAGTTAATTTTTCCATTTTATCATATAATTCTTTTCTATATTTCTTATTACAATCTTTACAATAATAGTATAATCCATCTTTGGTATTCTTATTTTTAGAAAATTCTTCAAAAAGTCTAAATTCTTGACATATTGTACATTTCTTTTGAGACTCCATTTATATAGAAAAAATTATAGCTTTGACTTTCTCAATTCATATTCGTAAAACACTTCCGGTTATTTCTCAATTTTCAAAGTTTCCAAGTTTATTTAACTCATCTAATATATCAGATTTTGCTTCATTTTTATAGCCATAAGGTACTGTATCGATCTTATTTTCTAGACCGATTCTCTTATCATCTTTAGCGTTCAGTGCTAACTTGTTTATAGTGACGGTGTGTACAATTCATGTTTATAGCTTTTTATTACAGTCATCTCCCTAAATTCTTCTTTATCTTCGAACAAACATCTCTTTAAGTTTTCGATATTTATTGTTTTATTTACAACGCTTCTCTTAATTCCTTTACACCTAACTGGATTTTTGTCTAGATATTTGTACGAGTACATCTTTGATCTTAAACCACAAAATTCTTCTAATATCTCGCCGTTCAATTCGTCTTTGAATTTCCCTAATTACCTTCTTATTTTTAGTAGTGAAACATTCATGATCTTTTTGGATAATCGCTCGTATCGAAATCATCCTATATTTTCTTTAATAATTTTAAAGGGATCTCGTTTCAATTCTAAGAAATAACTGTCTGTATCCATGTAACACAGATTCAAATCTGGATCAAACTTCTTTAATTTGTTGTAATAAAACTCGTACATTAGCAATTTTGAGAGGTCGAGAACTGAAAAATCCTATGTAAAATCGGTTTTGTTTAAAATTTAACCTTTTGTTTGTACATGTGACTCGCTATACAGTTGTCGTCAAAGATGTTAAAGCATTTGAAATTTTGTTTTCTTAGCTTGTTTCATTGAAAATTCTTCATTTCCAAGCTTAATATCACATCTGTTTTCTCACATTTTCCATAGATTTTCCAAAAACTGAGTTGTTCATCAGCTTATAAAAGTCCTTTTCAAAGTCGCTTGTAGCTTTGGTTCTCATGTTTGTGTTAAAATCAATGTATTCTTTCATAAAAGGCTTCTGATCGAATGCAATAACTCTATTCACATGTTTCAAAATCATACCTTGTTCCAAATAGAACTTCAAATTTCTCGAAATGAACAACATAATTCAGTTTTATCCAGTAGAGTTGTGCAAAGTTTGTTGTTATAATGTTCTGGAGCAAGAGGCAAATCTTTATGATTTTCATGTAAATTCTTCGGATATTCTAGATCGACTTCGAGAATATAGCCATAATCTTCGTCGCCACAGTGAGTTCCAAAATTGTTTCTTTCCATTCTGCAGTTGTGTAAGTTTTTTGGATCCATCCACTTGATTTCGTTATATGGTAAATTTTGCATTAGGCCATACCCATCAAAATGTTATTAGCATCGAAAACGTATAAACAAATAGTTTTCAGGCTTTGTCTTATCAAAAATCTTTTAATATATTTGTTATTTGCTTTCACATATCGTTTAATACATTGAGAAATGCCTCCGCGAATACCTTTTTCGATCATCAAATACATATTATAATCACTAATTAATTGTAATTCTATATTCGTTAATTTTAACATAGCATCCCATGCAAGACTGGGAGCTGTTAGATAGTGTGCTGGATCAAGTTTATAGCAATTCAAACAAATATTCCTAAAATTTTCAAAGATATCAGCGAGCAATAGAACATCTTGAATGTTATAGAGATCGGAGTAGTAATTTCCTAGATTTTTTAACTTTTAATTTGTTCCAAACATTTAAGTAGTGTTGAAAAATCTTTCTCAGATATGCTCTCATCTGTCAAAAGTGGAATAGAAATCTTGAATTCTCAATTCTTCTGTGTAATCAAGTTTTTCAATACTGTCGATAAATTCGTAAGGAAATATGCCTTTTCCAGATAGAATTTTAAAGATTTCTTCTTCGTCATTTGGTTGTCTATCTAGAATTGCGTTCAGACCATCTTGTATAAAATGATTTGTATGTTTGAAGTCTTCTCTCTTTAGATTTTTAGCTAACTTTTCTATAGACGATGCCATAAATCTGAACGTATACTACGAAAGAAAACTTGATGAACTTTCTTGGTTTATCATCTTCAAACTCATATCCATATCCAGAATTTACAGAATAATTTATATATTTCTCATCTGTGTTTGCGCGAATCAAATCAACATTTACCATACTGTTTTGCCAACTCTTTTATGTACAAATGAGTATCGTAACATGACATATTGTGGCAGAAAACGGGAATATTTTGAGGAAATTTGAGATTCAAGTTACAAGATAAATGAGCAAGCACCTCGAAATTTACCTGTTAGCGTTAAATGACAATGATCTCGTACTTTTTTTTTCTTGTTTGATTATCAAAACCCTCAAATTCACAAATATGACAAAGACTGGAATTTTGATACGAAATTTCTTCTTCTTCAGTTAATTTCATAGGTATTTTTATTCTTAGAATTATACTTTTTTAGCTATGTATTTCGATAATTTATTAAGTTCTTCAAACAATTTTGCAGGAACATTTGGCAAATCTTCTTCATTTTTTGGCTCGATAACATATCGGCTTGTACATTACGATTGGTCACACATTAGACACTAAGTATAGAGTAAAAAACCATATGGAATGTGCTTCTGAATCTTGGTTGTGGAGATCGATTTTTTGCGGTTTCGGTTTGTTTTTGCATGTGGGAATCTTCTCTAATATGCTTTCAAAGTCCATATAAATTACGTACGGATGGCTAAACTTCTTTTGATAATTAGTAAATTTAGTTGTTTGACCCGGAAACGGCATAATTGGCTTACAAACTTTGTGATTTTTTACAAATTTCTAAATGGTCTGCTAAATCTCTAGATTTGTAGAAATGGCTTAAACATCTCCTACATAGAAAATTTTTATGTCCATGTTTGGATGTTTGAGAACTCACTAACCTACTTAAATCGGTTATCAAAACAAAATTAGATTTGTCTTCTTGTTTTACATACAGTAGATCAATAATTTAATTCTGCATCATATTTTTCAGAAATTTGTAACGGAACAACCTTAATACTTTCATCAAAAACTGTAAGACATTGATAGACATTTTTGGATATTTGTACTTGGAATTGTAACTTCGTTTTTCAAATAATTGTATATCTTTTAAGGACATTGGATACTCGAAACCTGAAAATATCTCGTCATTTACAAATTTTTCATATTGTTTTGATCTTTCGCAGTCTCTTTCGGGTTTTTCAATAGCGCATCGGATAGAATAAATAAAGCAATAATCATCTTTATTTTTGATATTTATACAAGCTTTTTTATCTTTGATTTTCTTTGGTAAATCGATATATGAATCCTGCGTTCATAAATTCGTGTTTATTAAGGCTCAAAACTAGTTGTTTGCAGCGTTTTAATGTCCATCCAGAACCTTTATTTGTGTTAATTTATTAAATTGCTTAGTAATAAAGTCGTTTATGTCAAAGATCTCGTCTGCTTTTATAGTAAAATACATTGGGCAAGTTTGTGTTTCACCGTTCACTAAAGTTACGTTCGTATTCGCATTCTAAAGAGAGATAGCCCTTCATATTTTTAAACGGTTTCTTGAAATTTTTCGATTAAACTTTTAATTTCTGGACGCAAAATAGAAAGATATTTGTAAATTGACATGAAATTTTCATTTAAATTCGTTAAAATGTATTGCTTGAAAAGACCATGGATAGAGGATAAAACTTCGACATCAATGATAATTTTCTGGTTTCTCATTAAGCGTTTTGGTCAATTTCTTCGATCATTTCAGACTTAGTTTTATCGTTTGTTTCAATGGACAATTTTTCAGCGATTGATTGAATTTTTTCATCTTTAAATAGATTGAGATCTTTTTTACTTTCCTTAAAATTTTTTCTTTAGTTCACGCAATTTTTCTATATTATACATGTTTTGGTGATTGGCAATTTGATTTTCTTTAGCCCAAGTCCTCAAAT
The DNA here is from genome assembly GCF_021130785.1 of Homalodisca vitripennis. Taxonomy (NCBI): domain Eukaryota; kingdom Metazoa; phylum Arthropoda; class Insecta; order Hemiptera; family Cicadellidae; genus Homalodisca; species Homalodisca vitripennis. The sequence continues at coordinate 63,688 of NW_025779186.1, forward strand.
AATTTAGTTCTTTTTTCATAAATGTCTTTGTTTTTTAGATGATTTTTTGACTTATAATGTCGGGTAAAATGATGTTCGAAAACATCTTTTTTGCAGTATGGGCACTCTATCTTTTTCCGCTCCATTTAAATAGGGAAAATTTGAATGTGCCAAGTTTTACTATTTAGTAAAATATCTTTTTATTAAGCTGAAAAATAGCAATAATTCAGTAGATTTCTAAGGATTTTTATCAAAAATTTGATAAAAAATCAGCACAATTTATGGTTTAAACAGCCTTTGATTCTTCTATTTAAAGAAGAAAAATTTGTTTAACTAACACTTTGAAAAAGTGGAGAATTTTTACTAGAATTTTTACACAAATCAGCACAAATTGTAGTAAAACAGCTGTAGATTCTTCTATTTATTATAGAAAAAATCTGTAAACTAAGACTTAAAATTATTGAAAAAATAGTATAGTTTATAGTAATAAAAAGTACTTTTATTTACTATATTGGTTTGTAGGGGGTAATTTTAAATTCTATAATACTATTTTTTCAATATTTTTTTCTTTAACTTTTCCAAGATTTTTCATTAAAGATTTTTAATATATTTACAACAGAATTTTCGAGAAATATCGTTCACATTATCAACTTTAAAGCTAAAAATTCGCAATAATTAGAGAAATTCAGTAGATTTTCAGGATTTTTTCAAAAAACTCTAGTATATGCAACCTTAAGAGCTGTGGTTTTGACCCTAAAAAACCGTGTTTTTAGGGTCAAAAACCCCGGTTTTTTGTGTATTTTGGAAGTATAAGTGTTGATTTTTCACCTTAAAAGTTGTAGAAGTATTAATTTTTTTCTATGTAAATGGCACTGTTACAAGAGTTGAATAAGGTTGGTGATTTAATCATTCAAAGAATACAAGAAATTAATAGAATTAGAAGAAAATAAGAAATACAAAATTTTGAATCTGGAGAAAATGAAAGATAAATTCGGGTTTACAATAATTGCCGAGTTGGAAGATTATAAAAGTACACTTACCGAACAGATTTTTGACTGTTTTGGATGAAAAAAAGATTAAAGAATTGAACAAAAATGAAAAATTACACTTGGTTGTTACTGGAAAGAAGACTATTAAAGATAAAGACTGTGTTTACAATTAACTTTGTAGAATAAAGATTTTTTATTAAGATTTCTGGATTTTTTCATTTAAAACAGCTTAAGAAATTAGAAGCCTACAATGAACAGTAAAACAGCTATAGATTCGGTTAATTTAACATTCGTGGTTTCCTGTTAGATTTTCTTAGATTTGTTTATGGTTCAATGGACAGTATTTTACATTCGTGGTTTCCTGTTAGATTTCTTAGATTTGTTTATGGTTCAATGGGACAGTATTTTACATTGATTTTCTGACTGTCCCAAAAGTGCGCCAGAATCGGCATATTCATATCTACTTATATATATATATATATATATATATATATATA
>NW_025779187.1:0-33371 GCF_021130785.1 Homalodisca vitripennis
TATTTTAATTTGTATTTATTATGATTATAATGTAAGATGTCCTGTTTTATATTCTCAAGTGCTACATAAAAAATAGCAGATTTGCCCTTAGTTGTGCTGTTAATAGATGGAAAGCAGCAAACGAAAAGAATAAATTTACCGGAAACATGGTTTATATTTTTTGAGTGCAAGTAGGTCACAATGATCCAACATCAGACCAGCAAATCAATCAATCCCCACATCTTCGTTTATCGTGGACATGTGTCTAGTTCCAAATGACCCAGAAGGAGGTGAGTGAAGTCTGTAAGCACCAAAAAAACTCACACGTAAGAATTTTTAAACAGCCTGTATGTGAAAGTACATTGTTTAAAAAAAAAAGTTAATTATACGGTTCATATCCAAGCAGCGAAAATAGTATACAAATAATATTTTAAACATTAAGATATATTAAAGTTTATAAGGAATATATAGCGACTGATCAGTTCGAAATACCTATTTCCAATTTTGGACTTATCTTTACGTGTTTATATTTAAGACTCGGCCTTCGGCTTCGCTGGGGGCTACCGCCCCTCCAGGACCCCCCCATTTGGGTGTTGGCTAACATTCGGGGATAAGCGTAGTTCGGTGATTAGGTTAAATTCAGGACGTGTAAGTTTCCAAATTTTATGTATCCGTCTCTCGAGAATCTTATGGGTCGTAATGCTTTCGCTAACGCTCAGCCAAAAGATGTCGTAGTGTATAATATTAATCAAATTGATGTGGTTAAGAAGAGTTAAGTTATGTGTTCGTTGAAAAAATTTGGAGACAAGAGAGAATTTGGTTTTTAACCAAAGTCATGAGGACGTATGTCATACCATAGTTTAATTTTTCCGGATTACCCAACAACTTTTGGGACTTTGAGGGGCCGTTTTTGCGGGCCTTAACCGTTAGAGATACGTGAAAAAGTAAACTGGACCTTTCTGGTCGAAATTTTAATTTTTCTCTTTCGATTCCGTCGTCAGACTTTTTTAGCTGCGACCTTTGGTTTAGCCAGGAATGAGCTCGGGAGAGATAAGTCCCAGTGCACTGGTCACAGCTTATCGTGAATTTGTTTAGTACATAACATAATAAAAACCGACCTTAACAGGCAGTATTTTAAATTCTTGGTTTAAAAGGTTATTTTTGACGATGGAAGCAGGATTGTGAAGGATAACAGGATTTTTCCGGACATTTGCCATCGTTCAGTGAAATCAAGGGAAAACAGTAACCACTACGTTTCGAGATCTGCAATCCTGATCTCTTCTTCAGGTAAAGAACCTAAAATACATACATAATTACAAACTAAGTTAAAATAAACAAATCTTACTAAAGCGTATGTGGCAACGCCTAAGTCAGGATATCACAACCGACCATGTTGTCCGTCAGACTTCCTACTAAACACTAAAGACATAGCAACTTAATACAAAAACTAATACAAAAACACTAATCATTTAAAAGTAAACTACGGGAAAACGAGGGTCCACAATGCGTAATTCATCTCGTCTACCTGACCACCTACGACTGACCCGAGCAGGGGACTAGCCAATGGCTAATCGTTGAACGGCTGGCTAAAAACAAGATGGCGGAAATACAAGGGAAGGGGAACAGGAATGGGCCCTTTCGTTAATTATTGGTTCATGCGAGATGACATACTCGATCTTACAAACCCATATTGGTGACTTCCGCATTGGGTTTATTAACAACTATCCGAAAAAATTTCCGTTTGATACTTTGGTTTTCCTCTTTAATGTTCATTTTTTAGAGATCTGGCAACCAAAGCGGCCTAATGCTCGACTGTGATGGTTGTACTGAATTGGTTGGTCTGCCAATTTAATGTATGTTGCCTCAATTAATTTCCTTTTGAAGAAATGTGGTTCCCGATCGTATTATGTGGGCTTTCATCCCAATTCCATATGATGGTCTTCGGACCCAATCAATGGTGTGCAAATTTTTGACTTTTTCCTGTTGAAACCCTTTCTCGTGTTTTCTTTGTGTTCTTTTATCCTTACGTTTAGTGGTCTTTTTGTCTCGCCTATGTATTTCCCTAATTGCAGGCTTACATTTTTTATACTGTAAACACAGTTTTTGGAATCCTGTGTGGCCATTTTTTTTTTGGTTTTGTTTTTACGAGACTTTGTCTAAGAATAGTGTTGTGTGTTTTAAAACGCGGTTCTAATCGTTGTACTTTCTACCTTACTCGTTCTAATTTTCTCCGATAATCCCGGCACATAAGGGATTGACATAAACGCAAATTTATCACCAAATCTGTTTTTCTGACTCAGGAATGATTCTTCTGGTTCGTTTGCACTTATTAATTACCTGAAGAAGAGATCAGATTGCAGATCTCGAAACGTAGTGTTACTGTTTTCTTGTTATTCACTGAAACGATGGCAAATGTCCGGAAAAAATCCTTGTTTCCTTCACAGTATTTTTAAGTTGAAACAGTTGGTTTTAATATCTATCAGGAGATTATCTAGTCAAGCCAGGAAGGAAATTCCCTGGGGGGGTTAACACATCAGGGTGGGTTTAATTTTATTCAGGAGGTTTATCTGGTCATACAAGCAGGAAATCCCCCGGGGGGGGGGTGGTGTTACCGGGGTTTTTTTCTTTAGTTAATTACACAGTTTCGGCCTATTTTTTTGTGAGGTGGTGTTGTGTCCTAAGTGTGAACATAATATAAAACACTCTGTCCCTATTCTTACTATTGAAGCTTCACTATCGCTCAGTTTACCAACTCCCGACGCTGGAGGGGGTTTTAGTCACTATCGGTAACGTAAGTAATACAAGGTCAATCTGGAAACCAAGCACGAATCGCTACTAATTATAGTTGCAAGATTTTAAAAAACCCTAAAAATTGGAACGACAAAGAATTTGCCATTTTAAAAAGCATTAACCAGGCCTTACGGAAAGATACAACGGACAAAAATGCCTACTGGAACCTTTTTTGTTGATTTCATAAATAGCTAGTTATGAAAAGTTTTTTATCATTTAAGCTACGAAACGGCCAACGGTTCGGCCACTATCGAGCACGAAATGTAAGTTTTTAAGTGAAATTTTTCGAGATAATCACGTTTAAACTTACGGCTAAACCATTGAAGATAGAGTAAAAAAGTCACTGAAACGTTTGTGTACACCGCAATTATTTTGTATTACAATTCAGAATTTTTATTTTCTGCTGCCCTAGGACACTAAGATTTTTGTCTGAAATAGAGCCCACAGAAAACAAAATCTCACGTTAAAACTCAAAAAATCAAAACTTTAAAACGCGTTATGCGGCCAAACCGTTGAGGGATAGGGCAAAAAATGTTACTGAACGTTTTATGTAGATCACTGTGATTTCCTAAATCCGACATGAAAATTTTATTTGAGCTAAACGACCAACCGTTTAGCCGCTATCAAGCCGGAATGTAAATTTTTAAGCGAAAAGTTCCAAAATATTTTCACTAAATCGCGTTTTGCGGTCAAACTAATGGAGATATAGTAAAAAGAGTCAATTAACCTTTTTTGTAGATCATATTAATTTTCCTAAATCTAACCTTCGTTTTTATTTTGACTCTCCCGGGGGGGGAACCCAAATGGTTTTCGCCGCTATCGGACCCCGTAAAACAAAATTTCGCACGTAAAAGTTACAAAAAAAATTACACATTAATCTACGTTTTTCGGCCCAAACCAATGGAGATAGGGAAAAAAGTCACTAGACTATTTCTGGTAGTTCACGTAATTTGCTAATTTGATGGGTCAATCCAGATTTGAGCTACGACCTATCGTTCGGCCGCTATGGGCTAGAAACTTTATTTTAATGGCGAAAAAATCTCTGGAATGTTCAAACATTCCCGCTTGTTTTGTGGTCTTTAACAACAACGAGATAGGAAAAAAAAGTCACTGAAAACCTTTTTTTGTAGTTCACTTCATTCCCTGAACTAAACGATTTTTCGTCAGATCGAAGCTAGCATCCAAACGGTTCGCGCCGCTATCGGGCTTACAAAAAACGTCCTGCTAAGGGTAAAGAATGCGTGATTTTTCCGGGGAATTTTTTTTGAGGGGTTTTTTAAAAGTAAAAATTCCCAGGTTTTCCCAGACCTTTTCCTTGTTGGTTATACACGGCAAATAGGTACCTGCGTGACAAAATTTCAAGTTTTCCAGCACTTCTAGAAGTAGGTTATGAAGTTGTTATACATATATCAGTCAGTCAGTCAGTTTTCACATGCGGCTGTATACGTAATATTTAGGACTCGCCTTCGGCTACGTGGGGGCTACGCCCCCAGGCCACCATGATGTACGCTTGCAAATTCGGGGATGAGCGGTTTAAATTGAACGCTTGCAAATTCTTTTATAAGAGAGATTTGGTGATTTTTAAATTCGGGGACATGAGAGTCATTGCCAGGAAATTCCCTGGGGGGGGGGGGTTTAATGTTACTAGGGTTAGTAGACATCAGGTGGTTATCTGGTTATACCAGGAATTTCACCAAGGGGGTTAAGAGATTTGGTTGATTGTTAGATTTCTCGGACATGAGGTCATGCCTGGAAATTCCCTGGGAAGGGAATTTAATGTTACCAGGGGGGTTAACCCACTAGGGGGTCTTTAATGTACTCAGGAGGTTATCAGGTTCATACCAGGAAATCCCCGGGGGGTTAATATTACCAGGGGTTAATTACCACTCTTGGGCCTATTTTAGAGGGTGTTTGTGTCTGTGAAACATAATAAAAATGTGGCTCTGTCCCTACCTATGTATTGACGCTTAGCTAACGCCAGCAGCCAGTTTCTAATCGTGGAGTTGTAATTCACTCGTTAACTTACAGCAAAGCAAGTATGCAAACTGAAATGAATCTGGAATGAATTTACACAAATATTCGTCACATAATAATTTAAAAACTCCAAAAAATTGCCAAATCTACGACAAAACTATTATAGCTATTTATAGCGTTTTTTTCGGGCTAATTAATACAACATAAACAGTTTGATATTATACCTTTTTTTTGTATATTCTCATCAATTTTTAGTCATAAAAATGTTTACATTTAAGCTAGGAACTAACCGTTTGGCCCGCTATCGGACTTCTAGAAACAAAGTTATTAAACAATTACGTACGCCCCCAGGCCCCGCCATGAATGTACGCTTGCAAATTCGGGGATAAGCGGGAATTCGGGGACAGGAGGGATTCGGTTGCTTGGTTAAATTCGGACTTGAGGTTTTCAATTTTACGTGTCCCCCCAACTGTGGTCTCCTTTCTCATGGGAAACACACCATTATCAAAAACCAAGTTATTTAGTGTATAATGTGGTCTACAATAAAGTTTCAAGTAGTTATATATTGCTGTATCTTCTCCCATTGTGGTTAGGCCATGAAACGCGATTAACGTGCGAAATTCTTTAATATGTTTACGTGAAAATTGAGGATCTTCGGGTTCCGATTAGCGGTCAAACCGTTTACTAATTACTGTTTACGCATCACGTGTGCAAGTTGAGGAGATTTATCGGTACATATATTTCTGTCAAAAATTAGTTTGCTAGTAAACTTTTTTAGCTCATTAAAACTGTTTGTTTGCCGTTAAGTATGTCATGTACTAGTAAGCACGACGTATCCAGGGGGGGGGGGTTCCTCGCCACGGGGTAGGCCGGCAACACACCTGAGACCATGATATTTTATTAACAAAAATTACAGAAATCGTTGGTTAATGATATTCACTCATATCGTGTACAAAATTTAGTTGTTATATATAATCTGTGTACAAATGATTTGGTTTAATAACTTATTGAATATTGTTTACACATTAACGTGTGCAAAGTTGGAGATTTATCGGTGCATATATTTCTGTCAAAATTAGTTACTAATAACTTATACGTTGATAAAACTTGTTTGCCCGTTCGTTTGTGAAAGCTTTAACTGTATCCTTTCTCGTGGGAGGGAAACACATTATCAAACAATATTTTAGTTTATAGTGTGGACTACAATGAACGTTAAAATAATATTTTGCTGTATCTCCCTTGGGTAGAGCCGTGAAAACGCGATTACGTGCGAAATTCTTTTAATTTTTACGGGAAAATTGTAGATTTCGGGTCCGATAGCAGTCAAATCGTTACATAATAATGTTTACGCATCATGTGTGGCAAGTTGGGAGATTTAGCTGTGACATATGCTTATATCAAATTAGTTGCTATTAACTTTTAGTTGATTAAAAATTGTTCTTGCCTGTTAGTTTGTCAATGCTCAAATACGGAGACCAAATAAATAATAAATAGCAATTCTTGAAGGCAAAAACTTTTGTTTTTGCACACGTGGTTGTTCCAATTCTTTCCTTTACAATAGTGTTAATAGCCGGTCTCAATTTACAGAGAGTCCTGATAATACTTCAAAATATATTTAGAAAGTAATTTATTATTCCGGTGATTTAAAGTTGATACCATGGATACAATTTCGTTTTGCCAATTAGAAATATTATTTACTGGTCTGTAAATGTGTGTATTGATTGGTATTAAAAGTTAGTTATACTTTTGATTGCGTGTTAGTTTCTCTCAATGGGCCACAATATTTTTCGTTGGTGTTATTGCTGTCTCATTGAGACCATATATTTATTAACCACATTAATGAATATTGTTCTCAGCATAAAACGTGTGCATAGTTTCAGAGAATTAGCTGATACATACGAGTGTACTTGTGTCTTATTATGTGCTAGCAACTTTTAATCGATAAAAAAACTTGTTGTTTGCCCGTTAGTTTGTCTATGGCTTGAAATGTATGCATGTCGTAATCCATGTCTCGCCACGGGGAGGCCAGCAAACTCGGAGACTATTATACTATTTACCGTATTAACAGGTTTCAGTGATTATTTGATGTCCCTCTCATTACGTGTAACAAATTTGGCATATTTAGTTGTGACAAATGGGTTTGGTATATAATCTATGTTGTTTGAAACAGGTTTTTGGTCCGTTTAGTTTGTCTATGCTTGAAATGTAAGCATGACGTAACCAGTCTCGCACAACGGGAAGGCACGGCAAACACAGGTGACTATATAATATTAACCGAATTACAGGGTATCAGTGATTAATGTAGTCCTTCCTATCGTTGTACTAATTTTGCATTTATGTAGTTGGGACATATGGTTTGGTTATTATTTTGTGTTGTTGGTGATACTAGTTTTTTGTCCGTTAGTTTGTCAATGATGAAATTGCATAACGTTTCCAGAGACCATATATTATGTATACATAGAATTTAATGCTTTCGTTGGTTAATGATGGTGTTGTCTCAAATTCGTGAGAATGTGCAAATTTGCACATTTAGTTGTGTGTATCTACTTGTGTCAAATGAGTTTTGGTAATAAACTTATTATTGTTGATAAATGTTGTTTGCCCGTTAGTTTGTCAATGCTTTAAATGCTTTGCATCGACATATCCAGTCTCGCCACGGGCGAGGCCGGCAAACCCCACAGAGACCATCTGATTATTAACAGAATTACAGCTATCGGTTTGGTTAATGATGTTGTCTCATAATCGTTGTGCAAATTTGCATATTTAGTTGTGTACTATTACTTGGTCAAAATGAGTTGGTTTAATAACTTTATTATTGTTGTTAATGTTGTTTGCCCGTTAGTTTGTTCAATTGCTTTTAATGCATGCATGGACATAGCCAGTCTCGCCACGGTGGAAGGCCGGCAAAACGTATGAGGACCATATATTTACCAGTAAACTTATTTACACAGACGAGGAGTTTTGTTTTGGCAGGCCCTCTTGTCCCTTCTGCCTTATCACTCAGAACGGGGGGTTTTATAATATTTACATTTTTACGGAAAACTTATTTACACCGACGGAGGGTATTTGTTTTTGGCAGGGCCCTCTAGCCTACTGCCGGTATCAATCCGAACGGGGGGACTTTTATTATTTACATTATTTACGGAAAACCTATGTACACCGGACGAGGAGTTTTGTTTTGGCAGGCCCTCTTAGCTTTCTAGCCAGTCTCTAACTCACGACGGGGAGTTTTGTTTCGGCAGGCCCCCTAGCTCTACTGCCTAGTTCAATCACGACGGGGAGTTTTGTTTTGGCAGGCCCCCTAGCCTACTGCCTAGTTCAATCACGGACGGGGGAGTTTTGTTTTGGGCAGGTCCCTAAGCCTACTGCCAGTGCAATTCAGGTGCTTTACTAAAGAAGTTCGCTGTACACCGTGTTTCTTCGCGTAAGAGACTTCATCGCATTACCCTATCTGGGACGGAAAGGACCACGATGTCTTCTGGGCGTCGAACTCTACTTAACAGGAGACAACTGGCCGTTGGGTTAAAACAGTCAGTGCGAAGATTCGACTCCTACAAGATCGATTGTCGCTTGACTTGGCTCTTTTGGAACGGTCATCGAGTAAGCCAGCATCAGAGGAAATGGACGTCGACGGACAAGTAACGGCGGAAACTTCAAACGATCGCGACACCTAAACATTATTCTAGGAATGCCTGCTAGGTTGCCGCGTCGTGAGGGGTCCTGACGGTGACCAACCGGTTGGTTTATGGCCGTCACAATGACCTTAGTGCCCGTTAAAACGAGTCCGTCGGCGATGTTTTTAAGATTCCTCATGATTAGACAACTGAACCGATCTTAAGTCGCAGTTCGGTGATCTGGAAATACCCTTGCCTGTAGCCTGGTTTAGCAGAGGAACTTCGACGCCAAGATGATCATCGTTCTCAGTGTCCACCGAGTCGGCGTTCTCAACTATGAAGCGAACCCCACGTCAACGGATAAGTCTAGGATGGATGTCGTTGATTTTTCCCTTGATCCATTACATTCATGGTAGAGAGGATCGCGCCGACGAGCACATGTTCGGGATCGGCGGAGGACTTCAACAGGGAAGGACTTTGGAGATTCGGGCTTGTAGAGGAAGTAAACGTAATTTACTCCAGTAGAGGAATAAGAGCGCCACTCTCTTTGCCCTCCCGAAAGTTGTGGACGGAACAGTGCCGTTGCCTACTGCGAGAAGGGAAGTCGGAGAGTAGTAACGGAACTGCTCGTCCTGTGTGGTTGTGGTCAGAGGGAAGTATGCGGAACAGTCGCCAACAGACGCGAGGGGCCGAGAGAAACGCACGACGAACGGCAGCTTGCCGTCCGTGATTTTACAAAAACGGGGTTTGCGATCTGGCCGGAAAGTCCAGAGCACAAAGAAGAATCCTTTTCCTTCCGAAATGGCTCATCGCAGTTCATGAGATCTCGAAGTGAGCGGTGTCGAGGATCTCGAAGATGTAGCCGATGGGCCATTGGGGGCTCGTCAAAGACGGATGAGCTGTGCGGCTCTGATCCCAGGTTCCGCGCGCTTGGGATCCGTTGGTTATGTCTCCACAACGCACAGTTCCGTCGCCGAGATCGAGCGGGAAGCCGAAAACCATGCTATGGGCTGTTGAAGCCAACCCGGTTTTATTCCCCGGGCAGCAATGCCCGGCGAAACTGGCGCACGGGCTTTGTGCAACCCCTGCCGACCCACTACGCCCTCGTGTGCCAGTTTGACACGAAGGAGGGATTGGTTTTTCCCCCATATACACCGGGGACCATCGAGGAAGATGACTCGAAGTTCGGGGTCACCGGGAAGTATGTCGAGAGGGAAAAACGAACGTGTTGTAGAACGACGTCTCTGATCTCGTGAGAGCTTTGGTTCTAATTCCTCCGACAATGGCCCTCGCTGTTGGGTTTTTTCACCATAGTCCAACAGCTCACCTTACCAAAGTTCCAGTCGTGTCCATCATGGACATCGGGGAGACCACATTCCACCAAAGTTAATCCCTGTCGACGTATTAGACTGCGATCGATTTCAATTTTTAAAGGACAGTTTGTATGCTTTTTATGGGTAAGCGGGTTTCTTTCCCAAAAAGTGGTCTCGCATTAGTGTGTGCGGAACGCGTCCAAGGTAAGAAGCTGCGGGAAGCACCCATGTTGGGGCAGAAAGTGCACAAAGAAAGAGAACGCAGTCTTGTAGTACATAAACCCCAAAAGAGGCTTCGCGCAGTGTTCGCGTGTGTCATCTTCATCCTCCACCAAACCCGCGAGATGACGACAGACACTCTGCAAACGTGCGGCAGCCAGGGGGCACCTCGAGACAGGAGGTCAGAGTAGCCGGCGGCAAGGGGTACGTGGACATCAGGAGCATCCGCAGGTAGTACCAGCTCACCACGATTGGGCGAGACCAAAAATAAAATAGCTCTGCATACCTTCTTCTCCACGCTGGCGAGCAGTGTTGGAAGTGTTTTCCATTGTATGTGTGTTATAATTCTACCCGGGTGTTAGGTTGTTTTCACGTGTAAAAAGAATTTTTTCAAAAAAAAGATTTGATATGTCATATTGTCGAAGATGTTGTCAAACAGGCCTGTTAAAAGTACTGTAATAACTGGGAAAAAACTTGATCTACTAATTGCGTCTGTCAGGATCACCGGGGACGACAAAATTACACATGTTGCTTTCTCCTCAAGATGAAACTGGTAGACACTCGACCCGACGGTTCTGACTTGGAGTTTGAAAAGTCCAAGAGAGCACAGCAAGCGTCGCTTGCAGCAACCATTCTCTTAGTCACATAGTTTTCTAACATGTCATCTTGGTGCCACAAAGGTGTAACTTGTGCGTTTTGAAGGGATCCCACCTTCATCAAGGTATTTAAAATAAGTATTTTATGACACGACGAGTTAGAACGCAAGGGGTTCCAAGTTAAATTATGGGCTTCGTATCTGTAAGCAATAGTGGTGGCGTTATAAGGAAGAAACCCCTATCCATCGTGAACAGCAAAAGACAGACCTGTTTGCGTGACATTATATTGAGCAGTATTACCATAGTCTTCGTGCTGTACTGTACAAAAACCTCGTTCCGTCTACGTGAGTGGTCTGGCACAAGAAGGCTTGGGATATAACTTTGTTAACAGTGACCCTTTACTCGCGTCAGCACAGGAAGTCAGGTTGCGATGATCGTGCCCTAGGGACCGTGGATCATTGTGCTGCAACACTCACTGTCTGAGTCTTCCTCCGGCTTCTTATCCCCCGAGGGGATGTTCTGCGCGGATTACAGAGTCGAGCTGTCTGCTCTGTACTGGACCGTCTCCGTCATTCTTTAAAACCACAATGTGGGTTTTTGGAGGGAAGGCCCTCATTTGCATTTTCGATGGACGTAGACGATAGAGCTGTGCAGGGCCCAGACATCGCTCCGCTACGCAAAAGCTCGTAGAAAGTCTAGAAGTTTTTAATCTGGAACAATCTGCAAAGGGCCGTGCTAGGGTCCACTGCGTCCACTGCCTGTGGGGAAAAACGCTCTCTTGTTTCTTCCACAAGTAGGCGCTATATACGTAAAAACGTAAGAAAGTTTACGTTTGGGGTGAAAAACCCAGACGTGATCCGAGAGACCAAATCGCCGTTTTCGTAGTGTTATCTTCATGTACCTGGGGCCCACCAGTTAAAATCGTTACTTGGGAGGTAAAATCTTTCCCAGGCTTGTGCCCCACCCTCGCCTTGGACTGTTTCATCCCGAGCGATGTCATCTCTAACCCTGCCTTCCTTGTCGGACCACTGCGTTGGAGCGTTAAGAAGCTCGGTTACAGTTGGTCCTATTCCGCATGGCTTTTTGGGTGAGGACTTAGTCTGTGAAAATCTTATAAAACGAAGTTCTCTCCTTCTTCATAAACCTCGCAAACATCTCGCCCTGCCACGCTTGAAGAATGACGGCAGATAAGAAAACGAGGATTGGAGAGCAAGAGACAACGTGAATAGTTATACTGAGAAAGCTTTTTCCCGTTATTATCCCAGCATTTGCGATTTGTGCAAAAACCCAAAGCTTGATGCCTTGCGGATTGATAAAGTGGGTACTGGAAGGGCTCCCAAATCAAGAGGACTAAAGAGGTCGATGGTAGGAAGGTCTTCCCCAGCCCCCACCACATTTCCAGACAGGTGAGGCCGACGGAGCTCAATGTACTGGCGTCATCCAACTAAACTAAGCCACGGGCGTTGCACTTCAATACCTCTTTGCCTGTTCACAAGGAAACATTGCATCACTTGAGTTGCTCGACTTGTCCAAGCTGGAATTACAGGTGTGTGCATAAGTTCGAGGGGCTCATTAATCAATCGCTTTATTAAATTTCACGAAACATGTGGACTTTAAATGAAATACAAGTGATTGGTAATGGCGTCAGTTATGTCGACCATCAAGCGCATTCCTAGCCATTGGCTCATGTTCCTGCGTTCTTCACACTTCGTCAATATTACAGGCGGCACACTGGGTTTACCGAATTGGACCGTCCCCACCCGCCAGATAACGGAACCTTTGGCCGGCGTGGGCGTCCTAAGCTTGTACACCTAGGTGGGTACATCCTATCCTTCGATTTTGTAAGAAGGGAGAGGGCCACCTTGGGTTGCCGGTATCCGCCTGAAATTTCTAGGGCATCAGAAGAGCAAAGAGGGTCATTGTAAGGCACGCGCTTCTGTTCGAGGAGTAAAGCGGCGGTTAGAATAGAATCGCGTTGCATTTAGAGGCGGCAACTTTGTTACATTGTAGGCCCCTCGCCAGCAAACACTCATTTCTCTTCTATCCTCTTCTTCCTCGTAACAGAGGATGCTTGGCAGTGAGGGCAGATATAAGACGTAATCATTTCCAGAGATCTAGTTCTGCTTCAGTCTATAGCCGTTAAAATCGTTATTTATAGACAAAACACCACTCCAATGTCTGCCATTGGCCCGGTGGGACAAACCGCATGAGTTCGAGCAAGTGAGTGAAATTGGATTTTAGAATAAAATGACGAAGTTCAGTTAACTGAAGTTTAATAATGCAACGAAATCCTTGAAGTCTTTTGCGAACGTGCATCCGCGTTTTGTTTGTCGTAGCTCATGTACAGCTTCTCTGTTGGGGACATCCAGGGTATGCTTTGTTGGACTGTTAACGGTTTGTACAGCTTCTCTTGTGGACTTCAGGATTGCTGTTGACTGTAACGGTGTACAAGGATCTCCTGTTTTAACCTCAGGATGGTTGTAGGCTATAACCGGCGCGACAGCAGATCTCTGTTGAACTTCAGGATGCTTGGCGCGTCGTATCGGCGAAACAGGCGGGGGGGGGGGGATTTCTCTGTTGACTTACAGGATGCTGTGTGGCTATAAATACGGATACTGCTTTTATTTCTGGAGAACTTCAGGGTTTTGTGAAAAGATATTTACGAATTTGTTTCGACGCTTATTTTAGGATTTCACGCTGAAACGTATCTTTTGCTCGCCTCTCTCACGTGCTCGTCTCTCGTTGTTTGTGAGTGGTTTTAGGGGCGTACACGACGTATTTTCTGTCGGTCGGTACCAAAGGTTATACATTTTAATCACCTCTTTTTAAATGGGGATATGAAAATTTACTTATAGGGATGTTTTTAGCTTTGGACATATTCCAAAATCTATTTTCTTTTGTGGCGTCGTTTAGACCGCTGTATCAAATGGATGTTGGGTATAGTTTCAAATGTTTCTGAATTCGAGTCCTGGACTGGGTTCACTGTAAACTAAGGGCCGGGGCGGGGCCATACCCAAATTTTAAATCTAGTTTACAGTGAACTGCCTCACTGGACCCATCCACGAGCAGGCATTTGATAAACAATAATGTGGCTAGTGCAGGAATAGCTATTTCGCACTGGGAAACAGCGGCGGGCCAGGGTTATTTTTGTCATCAGCCAAAATCGTTTACACTCGGTCACTCATTCACCTGGCATGAGGATCAAAAACAAGTACAGGCTGATTCCTGGGAGCGCCAAAAAAAAGCAACTGTAACTTGGTTCTTGTCCAAGTGAAGAGAAACCAATGTTTTCAAAAATCCTCGGCCATCAAAACCTTCCAAAAAACATTTGGACAGAGATAAAATACAATTGTCCATACTCTCCCGCTGCCAGAGGATACAGAGGCGTCGTGCACCATAGGAATTTTCTACAACGGATTACGGACGTGTTCATGAATGAGAAAAAATCTCGGCGTAGGGAAGCTTCATCAGGAGACAAATTACGGGTTTTCCACCCATTTACGATTCTCTCATCTCGCAAATGTTTTGTTAAATACGATCACCAGTGATAATGAATATGTATCGATGGCCGTTGTAGAAAGAAAATCCTTCAAAACCAAGCACTTTCCAACAACAAGGGCACAAGCAGAACTAAATTGCAGCTGTGACACTGACAGAGTTTTTGCTCCGTTCTGGAAACAACCTGCCTCGTTTCCCTTGCATGATGAAAAGGAGCCCTTGGCAAACGCAATTAAAACGACATAGTCTGGAACGTGGACATAAGATGTTTATGATCACAAGAGTTTAGAAAGAAAAATTACCTTACTACTGTACCGTGACGTGAAATAAATCAATGATTACAATAGGTTACAAGAAAACAATTAACTTGGGAAGACTAATCAAGTACTGGTCCAATAAACTCAAAGCCCTTCACCAAATGTTTGTATTCGAAAATTTCCTCCGTCCCTACTCTATACCAATTTTACGAATAGACCAGCCTTTGTTTTCACACGGACCTAAAGGTACTCTGTTACGTACCAGTTACAGAGCTAGGCGGACCCTGCATTTCAAGAGGTATAGTAAATAAGGGATAGTAGCACTTCAGTTTTACAAACGTGAACCAAACTTTGTAACTTTTTGATGGAAGGGGTATTGTCGCTTAACCGTTGAAGATTATGATAAAAAGGTGACTGGACATTTCTTGTGAGGAAATTATAATTTGTTTTGGGTTTGTTCTGCCCCTCAGAAAATTTTGGATATAACCTCTTGTTCGGCCAGCTCACTTTACTTTTTTACTAAAAGTGTGCACGGTGATGAAAACAGCAATCCGTCCCTATCTATTAATTTTATATTATTCTGATTTCTGTAGGTTTTAAACCGATTATGAGATACAGGGAAACGTGCAAAGTGACCCTTTTTTTGTAGATCGCCTCATTTTCTAACAGGACAAAAGGCGAAACCCCATTTCGAGCTATTGATGATCCGTTTCGGTTCGCGATCGGGTTTCAGGATGTAAAATATTGTTGAAAAATCCGAAAGAAAAAAAAAAAGTTTCTAACGCGTTTTGCATGACAAACTAACGATGGGAGATAGGATAAATGGCATAAGCTCACTGGATCTTTTTTTGATATAGATGAATTACTTTGATAATAACACAACCGAATTTTTAATTTATTCTAACATTAAACGTTTTAGCCGATATCGATCCCGAAAGGTATTATTTTTAGGAGAAGAGTCACCATTAAAAAAACTTTTACTTAATCGCGTTTGTAGTGGCCCAAAACCAGATATTTTTTCTATTAGTCTTGGTCATAGGGGGGGTTGGAGAAAATGATATGGGAGCTGTGTGGATTTTGATATAGCTGATGTTTGGCCAACCATAATTTATTGGTGTGGAGGGATTTTGCCTGCTTCATGGATTGGGTGGAGACATTTTTGGAGATGGAGCTTAAAATGTATACTGGGAACCTTTTTTGTAGCCCCTATCCAATAGCTAGTTACATAAAAAATTGTGTACATTTAAGCTAGGGCCAACGGTTCGGCCAATATCGAGCCCGGGATAAGGTATCAGATCTATTAAAGTGGAAGTTATTCAAACGATATACCACGTCTTTACTGGCTTAAACCATGGAATGATAGAGTTAAAAACGTCACTCGGACCTTTTTTTGTAGATTCGCTCCTTATTTTGTACTGAAAAATCAAAAATTTTTAATCTCGCCAGTAGATGTAAAGATTTTTGTCTTGAAAATAGAAGCCCAGAAAACATAAATCTCACGTGAAAACTCAAACTCAAAATATAAAGTTTTAAATCCCGTATTGCGGCCAAACCGTTGAAGATAGGTGCAAATAATGTTGTTACTGAAACTTTTTTTTTTTTTGTAGATCACGTTGATTTTCCTAATCAATCTAAATAAAAATTTGTTTTGAGCTAAAGACCAACCGTTTTTAGCCGCCTATCAAAGCCCGGAATGTAAATTTGTAGGCCAAAAATTTCCAAATGTTTTTCAAACGTTAATACGCTCGTTTTGCGGTCTCAAACTAATTGGAGATATAGTAAACAAGTCGACATGAACCTTTTTTGTAGATTCATATTATTTTCTAAATCTAACCTTTGTTTTTTATTTCTTGACTCTCCGACCAAGTGGTTTCGCCACTATCGACCGCATAAATAAAAAAAATTTTCACGTAAAAGTTACATAGAAAGAAATTGCACCATAATCACGTTTTTTTTCGGGCCAAACCAATGGAGATAGGGCCAATAAAGTCACTGGACCCTTTTCTGTTAGGATGGCGCAATTTGCTAATTTGATGGGTCAATCAGATTTGAGCTTTACGACCCAACGGTTCTGACAGCTATCGGGGTTCGAAAAAATTATTGTAAGCGAAAAAAATCTCTGCGAATCGTTAAATTATTCTCCGCGTTTTGTCGGCTTAACACACAAGAGAGATAGGAAAAAAAAGTCCACCCCCTAGACCCTTTTTTTGTAGTTTCACTTCATATCCTGACATGAATTTTTCGTCAGATTCCGACGATAGCTCAAACGGTTCGCCCCAGCTACTCGGGCTTAACAAGAAAATGCCTGCAAGGGTGAAAAATGTTGCAAGATTTTCTCTCGAATTTTTTTCTGAGGGGATGTTTAAAAGTAAAAATGTACGGGTTTTTCAGGATATTTTTCCCGGTGGTATACACACGGTAATAGGTTACCTGCGTTGCAAAATTTCAAGTTTCTAGCAACTTCTTGAACTATGTTAGAATTTAGTATGATCTGTCAGTGTGAGTGAGTGAAGTCTAGTCAGACTGTTGTCACATCGCGGCTGTTATAGTATATTAGACTCGCGCCTTCGGCTCGCTGGGGGCTGATCGCCCCAGGGCCCACTCCTTTTGGGGTGTTGGCCGCAAATTCGGAGGATGAGCCGTGTTAAAATTTACGCTTGCATAAAATTCTGGGGGATAAGAGAGTACTTGGTGATTGTTAAAATTCGGACATGAGGTCAAGCCAGGAAATTCCCTGGAGGGTGGGGGTTAATGTTTACCCTGGGGTTTTTAAAGACATTCCAGGCGGGGGATTCATCTGGTTCATACCTCAGAAGAAACTTTCCCAACGGGGGGGTTTTTTAAAAGATATTTGGGTGATTGTTAAAATTCGGACTATGAGGTTCAAGCCAGGGAAACTTCCACTGGGGGGTTTAATGTTACCAGGGGTTTAAAAGAATCAGGGGGGGGGGGATTTATCTGGTCAACTTACCAGGAAACTTCCCAAGGGGGCGGGGGTCGGGCGGGGGTTTAAAACGTTACCGTGGAGTTAAAGGGACATCGGGGGGCTATCTGGTCATACCAGGAACTTCCCCAAGGGGGGTTAAAGAGATTTGGTGATTAGTAAAATTCCAGATAATGAGGTCAAGCCAGTATATTCCCCGGGGAGGGTTAAATGGTTTACCGGGAGCGGGTTAAACACATTCAGGGGGTTTAATTTACTCAGGAGATTATTCTGGTCCATACCTAGAAATCCGGGGGAGGGATTAATGTTACGGGGGTTAATGACACACACCCCAGGCACCACTTTCATCTAAAGTTTTGACTCTTAATGATATGTTTACTGGGTTAAATCCGTTAGAGATACGGAGGAGAAATTAGTAACTAGACCTCTTTCCTTGTCACGGAAATTTAAATTTTGTCTTATTTCGATATTCAACTTCTCGGATTTGAGCCTACGATCTCTGGTTTAGTCGAACCGATAGCAACAGCCTTGGGATAAAAGTCTGCAACTGGTCAGCTGTTGTGTAAAAGGATCATTAGTGTAAATCAAATTTAAAACTACCTTTAATCAGAATATTAATGTTGATCAGGGGGGAGGGTTTAATTTAATCAGGAGGAGTTTTTTTTTTCCGATCAAACCATAGGAATTCCCGGGGGGGAGGGGGTTTATCTTTCTCGGGGGGGTTTAAAAGAAACGCGTGGATACTTTTTCCTAGTAAAATTTGTGTTGGTCTGGGTCGACGAGGAATTTTTATCAAAAAATAAAACGGTTTGATCAAGGGGGTTTACATTTACGATTATTCGGAGAAATTATTCATTTCCACGCCCAGGAGTTTATTGACACAAACGAACTAATATTTTCATAAAAAAATTTAAACAAAAATATAAATCCACACTCTGTCCTATTCTATCTACTATTGAAGCTTCACTAACGCTCCAGCCAAAACTCCCGATGTGGAGGGGGTGTTTTAGTCAACTCGTTAAAGTAGTGTCAATATAAGGGTCAATATGCGAAACCAGTATGAAACCGCACTAATTATAGTTGCAAAAATTTAAAACCTACTTAAAAAGTGGACACTGACCCATAGAATTTAGCCATTTAGAGAGCATATTATCAGGCTTACGGAAAGATAAAACGACAGAAAGCTGTTCGGACCTTTTTTGTAGATCTCATATCTAGCTAGCTACTATACAAAAAGTTTTACAAATCAAGCTTCAGGGCCAAACGGTTCGGGCACTATCGAGCATCGAAAAGTAAAGTTTTTAAGTGAAAATTTTGCAATATAATCACGTTTTTACGGTTTAAATCATGGAATATAGAGTAAAAGGTCACTCGGAACCTTTTAGTGTATGAATCGCATTATTTTGTATTAAAATCGCAAATTTTTAATATGGGCTAAAAACTAAAGATTTTGTCTGAAATAATAGCCCAGTCCACAAAACCAAAATTACACGTTAAAAACTCAATAAAATTAAAACGTTTTTTAAAACCAGCGTTTATGCGGCCAAACCGTATGAGGATAGGGGCAAATGTTACTGAGACCTTTTTTGTAGATCACGTACATTTCCTAATTCCCGTTTGAAGATTTGTTTTGAGCATAAGATCACCAAGAACCCGTTTTTTACGGCCGTTTATCAAGCCCGCAGGTTAATGTAAATAAATTTGGTAGGCGAAAATTTCCAAATATTTTCACTTAATAGCAGTTTTGCGGGACTAACCAAATGGAGATAGAGTAAAATGTCACTAGACCTTTTTCTGTAGGCTCACATTAATTTCCTAAATCTAACCATGAAATTGAATTATATTTTGACCTTCCCGACCAATGGTTTTCGCCGCTTATTAACCTCAAAAAAAAACAAAACTTTTCACGTAAAAATATTTACAAAAAAAAATTGCACATAATCACGTTTTTTTTCGGCCAATAACCACAATGGAGATAGGGCAAAAAGGTCACTTGTACCTTTTTCAGTTGATCGGACCAATTTGCTGCTAATTTGATGGGATCAATTCAGATTTGACGCTAACGGACCAACGGTTCTCGGCCGCTATTCGGGTCTCCTGAAATCATTATTTTTATCGAAAAAATCTCTGGAATGTGTAAAATATTCGAGCGTTTTGCCGGTCGCTTAACCATGGAAGAGATAGAGCAAAAAGTCAGCTGAACCTTTTTTGTAGATTCTCACTTTCATTCCTGACTAACGATTTTTCGTCAGATCCGTAGCTAGCTCCAACGGTGTTGCCCGCTATTACGGGACTACAAAAAAAATGCCTGCAAGGGGTTAAAAAATGCGCGTTTTTTTTGCGAAATTTTTTTTGAGGTGGTTTTAAAGAATTAAAAAATTCCCGCGTTTTTCAGACTTTTCCTGTTGGTTATACGGCAAAAGGGTACCTGAGTGCAAAATTTCAAGTTTCTAGCACTTCTAGAAGTAGCGTTAGAATTTGTTATACATATATTTCAGTCAGTCAGTCAGTTTTTCACATGCGGCTGTATTAGTATAATTAGATAACCGTTAGAGATATCGACAAAAAGTTTGTGATGCCAACATTCTTTTAGTTCCTTCGTTCAGAAATTTAATTTTGTCTTTCTGATTATTGCCAATCAGAAGTTTTAAGCTTACGACCTATAATTTAGGCAAGTACAGAGCTTAGGACAAAAGGCCTGCACTGGGCAGTTAAAAAACTATTCACCGTTAAAACTTAAAAAATCTATACTTTTAAAACGCGTTATGCTAGCCAAACCGTTGAGGATAGGGCCAAAATGTTACTGAACATTTTCTTGGTAGGATACACCAGCAATTTCTTAAATCCTTTTTAACAAATTTGTTTTGAGGCTACGCACCAACACAGTTTAGCCGACTATTCGAGCCCGGAAAAGGGTTAAATTTTTAGGCGAAAATTTCCAAATATTTTCACTTAATCACGTTTTGCGGCCTAAACCAATGGAGATTAGTAGTAAAGAGTTAACTGGCTACATTTTTGTAGATTACCTCTTTTCCTAAAGCTTCCAACGTCTGTTCTTATTTCGGACCTCCCTGTCCTCAATGGTTTCGCCGCGGAATCGGAGCCCGAATAAACAATAAAAGTTTCCACGTTAATAAATTACAAAAACAATTGGCACTATACAATCACCTTTTTTCGGGCCGAAACCACTGGAGATACAGCAAAAAGTTACTAGGAACCTTTTCTGTAGGATCGCGCCAAATTTGCTAATTTGATGGGGTCAATCATGATTTGAGCTACGACCTACCGTTCGGCACACTATCGGGACTCCAAAAACTTATTTTAAGCGAAAAAATCTCTGGGAATGTTCAAAACATTCCCGCGTTTTGTTAGCCGTTTTAAACCATGGAAGATAGCAGCAAAAAGTCACTGGACCTTTTTTGTAGTTCAACTTCATTCCTGACTAACCGAATTTTTCGTTCAGTTATCCGAGGCTAGCTCCAAAGGTTTCGCCCGCTATCGGGGCTTACAAAATAAATGCCCATGCGAAGGGGTTTAAATATTAAAAATGCCGGCGATTTTTTCTTGAATAACTTTTTTTGTGGGAGGGGTTTTAAAAGTAAAAATTTCCCGGGTTTTCAGACTTTTCTGGTGGGTTCATATTGCCAAAAGGTACCATGCATGCCAAATTTCAAGTTTCTCCAGCACTTCTAGAAACTATGTTTAGAATTTTTAGTATTTGATCTATATATCCAGTTCAGTCAGTTTAGACACGATGCGCGCTGTTATAGTATATGTCAGACTCGGCCTTCGGCTCGCTGGGGGCTACGCCCCACAGGCCCCCATGATGTAAACGCCCATTGCAAATATTTCGGGGACTTTGAGCGGTTACAATTGACGCTTGCAAATTCTATTATATAATGAGAGATTTGGTGATTTCTTTTATTAAATGTCGGGACATGGAGGTTCAATGCCGCAGGAAATTCCCTGGGGGGGGGGGGGTTTTTTCTGGTTTAATGTTTTACTAGGGGTTTAAGGGGACATACAGGGGGTTATCTGGTTATACCAGGGAATTTCCCCAAGGGGGGGTTAAGAGAATTTCGGTGTGATTGATGTTAGATTGTCGTGGACATTGAAGGGTCATGCCTGGACAATTCCCTGGGAGGGATTTTAATGTTACCAGTGAGGGGTTAACCCACTAGGGTGGGTTTAATTGTATGCAGGAGGTTATCAGGTCATACCACGGAAATCACCGGGGGGGTTAATGATTACCAGGGGTTAATTACACTCTTTGGGCCTATTTTTAGAGGGTTGGATTGTTGTCTGTGAATACAATAATAAAATATGTGCTCTGTACCCGGTTGGCTTTTACCTATTATTGACGCTTAGCTAACGGCCCTCAGCCAGTTTCATAATGTGGGTTAGTTGTATTCACTCGGTTAACTTAGCAAAGGCAAGTGCAAACTGAATCTGGAATGAATTTACACAAATATTTCGTCACATAATAATTTAAAATTAAAAAACTCCCAAAAATTGCCAAATCTACGACAGAAATATTTAGCTTATTTATAGCGTTTTTTACGAGGCTAATTATACAACCAAAAAGTTTATATTACCTTTTTTGTATATACTCATCAATTTTTAGTCATAAAAATGTTTACAATTTAAGCTAGGAAACTAACCGTTTGGCCGAACTATCGACTCTAGAAGACAAAGTTACTATAAACAAATTACGTACGCCCCCAGGGCCCCCATGATGTACGCCAGTGCCAAAATTCGGGTGTATACAGCGGAATTCGGGGACAAGGAGGGGAGGGTTCGGTTGTGTTTGGTTTAAATTCGGACCTTGAGGGTTTTCAATTTACGTCGTTCCCCAAACTGTGGATGTCCTTTCTCATGGGAAAACACGATTATCAAACCAATATTTAGTGTTAAATGTGGTCTACAATTAAAGTTCAAGTAAATATATTTGCTGTATCTCCCTTGGGGTTTTTATGGGCCATGAAAACGCGATTACGTAGCGAAATTCTTTTTAAATGTTTACGTGAAAAATTTGAGATCTTCGGGTCCGATAGCGGTTCAAAACCCGTTTACTTAATACATGTTTACGCATTCACTGTGTGCAAGTTGAGAGATTTTATCGGTACATATATTTCTGTCAAATTAGTTGCTAGTAAGACTTTTAGCTCATAAAACTGTTGTTTTGCCCGTTAGTATGTCATGTACTGTAAGACACGACGTTATCCAGTCTCGCCACGGGGTGAGGCCGGCAAACACCTAGAAGACACATATATTATTTAACAAAATTACAGGAAATCGTTGGTTAATGATATTCACTCATATCGTGTACCAAATTTAGTTGTTTATATTAATTGTGGTCAAAATGATTTGGTACTAGTAACTCTATTGAATAATTGTTTTACACATTTTACGTGTTGGCAAGTTGGGAGATTTTCTATTCGGATTAGGCATATACTTTCTGTGCAAAATTAGTTTACTATATAATCTTATAGTCTGATTAAACAACTTGTTTGCCCGTTAGTTTGTGAATAAGCTTGTAACCTGTATCCTTTCTCGTGGGAAACACATTTAATCAAACAATATTTAGTGTATAGTGTGGTCTACCAATGAAGTTTAAAATAATATTTTGCTGTATCTCTTCCTTGGGTAGGCACGTGAAAACGCGATTACGTTGCGAAAATTCTTTTAATTTTTACGTTGGAAAATTGAGGATTTCGTGGTTCCGGGATAGCAGTTCAAATCGTTACTTAATAATGTTTACGCATCATTGTGTGCAAAGTTGGGAGATTTAGCGTGTATCATATGCTTATATCAAACTTAGTTGCTATTAATACTTTTAGTTGATTAATAAATTGTTCTTTGCCTTGGTTAGTTTGTCAATGCTCAAAATACGGAGACCAAATATAATAAATAGCAATTTGGAGGCAAAAATTGTTGTTTTTGCCACTCGTGGGTTGTCCAATTCTTTCTTTTAGCAATATGTGTATAGCCAGGGTTCTCAATACAGAGAGTCCTTGATTAATACTTTCAAAAAATATTTAGAAAAGTATTTATTATTCGGTTGATTTTAAAGTTGATTACCTGGAACAATTTCGTTTGGCCAATTAGAAAATTATTTACTGCGTCTGTAAATTTGTGTATTGAATTTGGTATTAAAAGTTATTATACTTTTGATTGCGTTTTCGTGTTAGTTTCTTCCATTGGCCACAATTTTTCGTCGTGGTTTATTCTGTCTCATTGGAAAGACCATATATTATTTACCATCATTAATTAATATTGTTCTCGACTATAACAGTGTGCAAGTTCAGAGAATTTAGCGATACATGACGAGTGGTTACTTGGGGTGTGTCATATTATGTGCTAGGGCAACTTATAATCGATTTTAAAACTGTTGTTTGCCCTGTTAGTTTGGTCAATGCTTGAAATGTTAAGCATGGACAGTATCCAGTCTCGCCCACGGGGAGGCACAGCCAAAACACGGAGACATAAATTATACTATTAACCGATATTAACAGGTAATCATTGATTAATGGATGTCCACTCATATACGTGTCACAGAAATTTGCTATATTTAGTTGGTGGCACTAAATGGTTTGGTTATATAAACTTAATTGTTGTTTGAAAACTGTTTTTTGGTCCGTTAGTTTCGTCAATGCTATGAAATGTTAAGCACTGACGTTATGTCCAGTTCTCTCGACCACGGGGCCAAGGCCGGCAAACCACCGGAGGACTATATATACTATTAAACCGAATTACATGGTTATCATTGATTAATGATTGTTCCAATCATATCGTGTACAAAATTTGCGCATTATTTAGTTTGTGTGACAAAATGGTTTTGGTTATAACTTATTGTTGTTGAAACTGTTTTTTTCGTTCCGTTAGTTTAGTCAATGGCTTGAAATTGGCATAACGTATCCAGAGGACCATCATATTTATTACAACAGAATTACAGCGTATCGTTGGTTAATGATGGTTGTTCTCAATATCGTTGTTGCAAATTTGCTCATTTAGTTGTGTATTATACTTGTGTTCAAATTGATGCTTGGTAATAACTTATTATTGGTTGATAATCGTTGTGTTTGCCCGTTAGTTTGTCAATGCCTTTAAATGACATCGCATGGATCATATCCAGTCTCGCCACGGGCGAGAGCCAGGCAAACACAGGAGACCATTATATTATTAACAGAATTCTACAGCTATCGTTGGTTAATGGATGTCTGTCTCATATCGTGTGCAAATTTGCATATTATAGGTTGTGTATATACTTGTGTCAAATGAGTTAGGTAATAAACTTATTATTGTTGATAATGTTGTTTGCCCGTTAGATTTGTCAATGCTTTTTAATGCATGCATGCACATTATCCAGTCTCGCCACGGGCGAGGCCGGCAACGTAGAGGACCATTATATTTCTACGAGTAAACTGTATTTACAACAGACCGAGGAGTTTTGTTTTGGCAGGCACCTCTTGACCCTACTGCCTGTATCAATCAGTAACCGGGGGTTTGGTTTGGGGTTTTATATACATCATTTACATATTTACGGAAAAACTTATTTCACACCAGAACCGAGGGTATTTGTTTTTGGCAGGCTCCCTCTAGACCTACTGCCTTTATCAAATCACGAAACGGGACGGTGTGCCGACCTTGTAACGGGTCGCTAAGGGCAATGTGTTCGGAGTGACTTTGGTGACGGGGAGAGGGGAGGGGATGAGTGATCTTGGCTAGTAGACATCTTTTATACTATGTTCACATATTTTACCGGAAAAACCTATTTTACACCGGAACGTGGAGTTTTGTGTTTGGCAGGCGCCTCTAGCCTACTGCCAGTCTCTCAACTCACGGACGAGGGAGGTTTTTGTATTCGGCAGGGCCCCCTAGCCTACTGCCTAGTCACACTCATCGACGGGGAGTTTTTGTTTTTGGGACAGGCCCCCTAGCCTACCTGTCCTAGTCAATCAACGAACGGGGAGTTTTGTTGTCCTCCACCATCGAGTGGCGGCACGGTCCCCTTATAGGCCTTACATGCCAGTGTTCAATCAGGTTTACTAAAGAAGTTCGCTCTGTTACTACGATGTTTGTTCTTCGCGCTGTAATGCCGACTTCATCGCATTACCCTATCTGGGACGGACAAGGATCCACGATGTCAGTTCTGGTGCGTCGAAACTCTACACTTAACAGGACGTATCAACTGGCCGTGGGTTAAAAACAGTCCCCGTGGAGAGTTCATAGCTGCGAAGATTCGACTCCTACAAGATCGATTGGTCTCTGGACCTTGGCTCTTATGACCGGATCAATTCGAGTATGCCAGCATCAGAGGATAAACTGACGTCGACGGACCAAGTAAACGTGCCGAACCTTCAAACGGATCGCGAACACTAAACATTATTCTAGGAAATGCCGATAGGTTGCGCGTCGTGAGGGCGTCTGGACTCGGTGACCAACCGGTTGGTTATGGCCGTCACAGATGACCTTAGTGCCGTTAAACGAGTCCGTCGGCGATGTTTAAGATTACCTTCATGATTAGACAACCACTTGAACCGGATCTTAAAGTCGCAAGTACGTGATCTGGAATACCCCTTTGCCTGTTAGCCTGGTTTAGCAGAAGGAAACTTCGACCGCCACAAGATTGATCATCAGTTTGCTCAGTGGTCCAACAGGATGGTCGCGCGCTTTCTCAACTCATGAAGCCGACCGTCAAACGGAGGTCTAGGATGATGTCGTTTGACTTTCCTTGACATTTCACCCCCAATTTTTTCATAGGTAGAGAGGGATCGCGCGCAACGAGCACACTGATCGGGGGAGATTCGCGGAGGGGGAGGAAACTTTTTTTTCAACAGGGAAGACTTTGGTGGAGATTAGGGGGGACTTGTAGAGGAAGAGTAACGTAAATTTACTCCGGTCAGAGGAATAAGAGCGCCACTCTTCTTTTGCCCTCTCCCGAAAGTTGTGGCGAAGGAACAGTGTGCCGTTGCCTTACTGCGAGGGAAGGAAGTCGGAGTAGTCAACGGAACTGCTCGTCGTCCTGTGTGGTGTGGTCAGGAGGGAAGATTGCGGAACAGTCGCCACAGACGCGAGGCCCGAAGAGAAACGCACGCAATCGGCAGCTTGACCGTCCGTGCTTATTACAACAAACGGGATGGGGCGATCTGCCGCGGGAAGTCCCCAGGAGCACAGAAAGATCTTTCCTCCGAATGGCTCATTCCGCGGTTTCATGAGATCTCGAAGTGAGCGGTCTCGAGGATCTCGAAGATGTAAGCGATGGGCCATTGGGGCCTCGTCAAAAGACGATGAGCTGTTGCGGGCTGCTGATCAGTTCCGCGCGCTGGGATTCGTTGTTGGTTATGTTCCACACGCCAGTTCCGTCGCCCCGAGATCGGAATCGGCGGAAAGCCCGAAACATGCTATGGGACTGTTGAGCCACCCGGCATATTCCCGGAACGAGTAGCAATGCCCGAACTGGACGGGACGGCTTAGTGCAACACTGCCGACCACTACGCACGTTGTGCCAGTATATGACACGAAGGAGGGATGTTTTTTCCATATTTCCCCCGTGGACCATCGAGGAAGATGACCCTCGAAGTTCGGCGGTCTACCGGGGTTTGTCGAGAAAGGGAACGAACGTGTTGTTGGAAACGCGTCTCTGATCTCGTGAGAGCTTTGGTTCCCCATCCTCGACAATGGCCCGCTGTTGGTTCACGCCATAGTCCAACAGCTCCCTTTCCCAGTTCCAGTCGTGTCATCCTGGACATCGGGGAGACCAACATTCCACCAAAGATAATCCCCTGTCGACGTATAGACTTCTGATCGATTTCAATTTAAAGACAGTTTGTTATGCTTTTTCTGCGGTCAAGCGGGTTTCTTTCCAAGTGGCTCCTCGCATAGTGTGTCGCGGAAAACGCGTCCCACAGAAGAGCTGCGTGAAGCACCCATGTTGCAGAGTAGCACAAAGAAAGAAACGCAGTCTTGTAGCTACCATAAACCCAGAGGCTTCGCGCAGTGCTTCGCGGTGCTCATCTTCATCCTCCACCAAGCCGAGATGACGTACAGACCTCCTGAAACGTGCTGGCCAGCCAGGAACCACCTCGTGGACAGGAGGTCAGAGTAGCCGCGGCAAGGCGTGGGACATCAGGAGCATCCGCAGGTAGTACAGCTCACCACGATTGGGCGAGACCAAAAAAAGCCTGGATACCTTCTCTCCACGCTGGGCGAGCAGTGATGAAGGTGTTTTCCATCTGTATGTGTGTATAATTCTTCCGTGTTCAGGTCGTTTCAACGTGTTAAATTGAAATTTTTCAAAAAAAGATTGATATGTCATATTGTTCGAAGATGGTTGGTAACAGGCTCCTGTTAAAGTACAGTAATAACTTGGAACTTGATCTACTAATTTGCGTCTGTTCAGATCACCGGGACGAAAATTCACATGCTGCTTTCCCTCAAGATGAAAAGGTAGGCCACTCGGACCGACGGTTCTGGACTTGGAGATTTGAAAAGTCCAAGAGACGCCAAGCAAGCGTCGCTTTGCACCATACCATTCTCTTAGTCCACATAGTTTTCTACCTCGTCATCTTGTTGCCACAAAGGTTGTACACTGTGACGTTTTGAAGGGAATCCACCCTTCATCAGGTATTTAAATAAAGTATTTTATGACAAGACGAGTAGACGCAAAGTTCCAAGTTAATATGGGCTTCGTACTTCAGCAATAGTGTGGCGTTATAATGGTGACGACCCATCCATCGTGAACAGCAACAGACCTGTTGCGTGACATAATTTGATCAGTATTACCATAGTTTCGTCTGTACTGTACAAAACCTCTTTTCGTATACGTGAGTGGTCTGGCAACGAAGGCTTGGATTAAAACTTTGTACAGTGACCCTTTACAGCGTCCCAGCACAGGTAAAGTCGGTGCGATGATCAGTGCCACAAGGACCGTGGATCATGTGCTGCAACACCAACTTCCTGAGTCTTCCACCGGTTTCTTCTTCCGACGGGGATGTCTGCGCGGATTACAGAGTCGATCTCGTCTGCTTGTACTGGACCGTCTCCGTCACTCTTAAACACAATGTGGGCGTTGCGGAAGGCCCCTCATTTGCATTTCGATGACGTAGGACGATATAGCTCGTGCAGCCGAACATCGCTCCGCTCCGCAAGATTCTCGTAGAAGCTCTAGAAGGTTTTTATTCTGGAACACTCTGCAGGGCCGTGCTAGGGTCACTGCGTCCACTGCCGTGGGGGGACACGCTGTCGTGTTCTTCTTCCCAAGTAGCGCTATACGTAAACGTTAGAAAGTACGTTGGATGAACCAGACGTGATACGAAGTGCCATCGCGTTTTCGTAAGTGTATCTTCATGTACCTGGGCCCACCAGTAAACGTTCTTGGGAAGTACATCTTTCCAGGCTGTGCCCCACCCTCGCCTTGGACTGTTTCATCCCGAGCGATGTCATCTCTAACCTGCCTTCTGGACGGACCACTGCGTTGAGCGTTAAGAAAGCTCGTTCAGTTGTCCTATCCGCATGGCATTTTGGGCTGAGGACTTAGTCTGTGGAAAAATCTTTTAAAACGAAGTCCTCTCCTCTTCAAACCTCGCAAACATCTCGACCTTGCCACGCTTTGAGAAAGACGGCCAAGATAAGAAAAACAGAGGATTGGAGAGCAAGACGAGACAACGTGAATAGTTATACTGAGAAAGCGTTT
Organism: Homalodisca vitripennis; assembly: GCF_021130785.1. Lineage (NCBI taxonomy): Eukaryota > Metazoa > Arthropoda > Insecta > Hemiptera > Cicadellidae > Homalodisca > Homalodisca vitripennis. Next base: position 28,880 of record NW_025779187.1, read on the forward strand.
TCCCGTTATTATCCAGCATGCCGAACTGTGCCAAACCTAAGTGCCTTGCGGATAGATAAGTGGGTACTGGAAGGGCTCCATCAGAGGACCTAAAGAGTGTCGAAGGTTTAGAAGGTCGTCCAGCCCCCACTTTCCAGACGGTTGTGGCCGGACGAGGCTCAATGACTGCGTCATCACAACTAAGCACGGCGTGCACTTCAATACCTCTTTGCCTGTCACCACGAACATTGCAATGAGGAGCTCGACGTGTCAGCTGGAATTCCCAGGTGTGCATTGATCGAGGGCTCATTACTCATATCGCCTAAATTCACGAACATGTGGATTTAATGAATACAAAGTGATTGGTTTAATGGCGTCAAGTTATGTCGCCATCAAGCGATCTTGCCATGGCTATGTTCCTGCGTTCTTCACCATCGTCAATATACAGGCGGCACTGGTTTACGAATTGGACGTCCCCACCCGCAGTAACGAACCTTTGGCCGGGGGCGTCCAAGCTGATACACCTGGTTGGTACATCCTAACCTTTCGATTTTGAAGCAGGAGAGGCCAACTTGGGTGCCGGTATCCGCTGGAAATTTCTAGGGCACTGAGAGCAAAGAGGTCATTGTAAGCACGCGCTCTGTCGAGAAAGCGGCGGTCGGTTAGAATAGAACGGTTGCATTTAGAGGCGGCAACTTTGGTTACATTGTAGGCCCCTTCGCCGCAACACCAGTTCTTTCTATCCTCTTCTTCCTCGAAACAGAGGTGCTTGGCCGTGAGGGCAGATAAAGACGTTCATCATCCCAGAGACTAGTTCTCTTCAGTCTATAGATGTTAACGTTATATAACAAAACACCACTCCAATGTATGCCATTGGCCCGTGGGCAACCGATGAGTCGAGCAAGTGAAAATTTGGTAAATGACGAAGTTCAGTTAACTTAGGATTAATGCAACGAAATCCTTGAAGTCTTTTGCGACGTGCATCCGCGTTTTGTTTGTCGTAGCTAAGAACAGCTTCTCTGTGGGATTCAGGATGCTGTTGACCTGTAACGGTGTACAGCTTCTCTGTGGAATTCAGGATCGCTGTTGACTGTAACGGTGTACAGCATCTCTGTTTACCTCAGGGATGTTGTAGGCTATTACGGCGGAAAGGCATCTCTGTTGACTTCAGGATGCTGCGCGTCGTATCGGCGAAACAGATTTCTCTGTTGACTTCAGGAGGATGCTGTTGGCTATAAATACGGACTGCTTTTCTGTGAACTTCAGGGTTTTGTGAAATGATATTTACGATTAGTTTCGCGCCTTATATTTTAGGATTCCGCTGAACGTTTCGTTTGCTCGCCTCTCTCACTTGGCTCGTCTCTCGTTGAATGTGAGTGTTTTAGGGCGGCGTCCACGACGTATTTTCTTCGGTCGTACCAAAGGGTTCTACATTTCTTATCACACTTTTTAATGGGGATGAAATTACATATAGGGATGTTTATAGCTTTGACATAATCAAAATCCATTTTCTTTTGTGGCGTTTAGACCGTGTATCAAAATGGATGTGGTATAGTTTCAAATGTTTCTGAATTGGTCTGGACTGGTTCACTGGTAACTAAGGGCCGGCATACCAAATCTATAATCTAGTTAACAGTGAACTGCCTCACTGACCCATCCAGAGCAGCATTTGATAACAATTAATGTGGCTAGTGCTGAATAGTTTTCGCACTGGAACCAGCCGGGGCCAGGTTATTTTTGTCATCAGCCAAATCGTACACTCGGTCCTCCATTCACTGGATGAGGATCAAACAAAGTACAGCTGTTCCTGGGAGCGCCAAAAAAGCAACTGTAACTGTTTGTCCAGTGAAGAGAAACCCAATGTTTTCAAAATCCTCGGCCATCAAAACCTCCAAAACATTGGACAGTGATAAAATACAATGGGTACATATCTCCCGCTGCCAGAGGATACAGAGCGTCGTGGCACATAGGAATTTTCTACAACGGAAACGGGCGAGTTCATGAATGAGAAAATCGGTAGGAAGCTCATCAGGAGACAAATACCGGTTTCCACCCAAACGATTCTAATCTCGCACTGTTTTGTAAATACGAATCACCAGTGATAAGAATAGTAATACGATGGCCGTTGTAGAAAATCCCAAACCAAGCAACTTTCCACACAAGGGCACAAGCAGAAATTGCAGTGCACTGAGGAGTTTCTGCTCGTCGGAAAAACAACTGCTCGTTCCCTTGATGAAAAGAGCCCTTGGCAAACGCAATAAAACGACATTAGTCTCTGGGAACGTGGACAAGTGTATGATCACAAGAGATAGAAGAAAAATTACTTACTCTGTACCGTGAAAAAATCAATGATTACAATAGTTACAAGAAACAATTAAACTTGGAAGACTAATCAAGTACATGTCCCAATAAAACTCAAAGCCTTCACATTGTTTGTATTCGAAAATTTCTCCGTCCCTATCTACCAAAATACGGAATAGACCAGCCTTTGTTTCACCCGGCCTAAGGTACTCTGTTACGTACCGTACAGAAGCTAGGCAGGTCCCTGCTTTTAAAGAGTATTGTAAATAGGGGATAGATCTCAGTTTTAACAACGTGAACCAAACTTTTAACTTTGATTGAGGTATTGTCGCTTTAAACGTTTGAAGATATGATAAAAAAGTGACTGGACCAATTTTCTTGTGGGAAATATTATTTGTTTTGGGTGTTCTGCCCTCAGAATTTTGAGTATAACCTCTTGTTCGGCCGACTATTTACTTTTTTACTAAAAAGTGTGCACGGTGTGAAAACAGCAATCCGTCCCTATCTATTAAGTTTGATATTATTCTGATTTCTAGGTTAACCGTTATAGATACGGGAAAAAACGTGCAAAGGACCTTTTTCGTAGATCGCCTCATTTTTCTAACAGACAAGGAAAACAAATTTCCAGCTATTGACTGGACCGTTCGGTCGCGGATCGGGTTAGGAGTAAAATATTGTTGAAAAATCGAAGAAAAAAAAAATTTCTAACGCGGTTTTTGCAGACAAACCGATGGGACGATAGGGCATAAGCTTCACTGGATCTTTTTTATAGATTGAATTACTTTGTAATAACAACCGAATTTTTCATTTATTCTAACATTAAACGTTTTAGCCGCGTGATCGATCACCGAAAGGTATATTTTTTAGCGAGAAACATTAAAAAAACTTTTACTTAATCGCGTTTGTCGGCCAAACCGATGGAGATGGAGTAAAATGTAACTGGAACCTTTTTTGTAGATTCTATCAATAGCTAGTTACAAAAAAAAAATTTTGTAATTTTAAGCTAGGGCCAACAGGTTGTCGGCCAATATCGAGGCCCGGAAGGTAAGTCTTTAAGTGAAGTTTTCAAAACATAACCACGTTTTACGGCTTAAACCATGGAAGATAGAAGTAAAACGTCACTGGACCTATTCTGTAGATTCGCCTATATTTTGTACTGAAATCAAATTTTTAATCTCGCCTAGAAGTTAAGATTTTGTCTGGAAATAGAGCCCAGAGGAAAACTAAATCTCACGTAAAACTCAAAAAATTAAAGATTAAATCCGTTTATGCGGCCAAACCGTTTGAAGATAGGGCAAAAAAATGTTACGTGAACTTTTTTTGTAGATCAAGGCAGTGAGTTCCTTAAATCTAAATAAAAATTTGTTTTGAGCTAAGACCATACCGTTTAGCCGCTATCAAAGCCCCCGGAATGTAAATTTGTAGGCAAAAAAATTTCCCAATATTTTTCACTTAATCGCGTTTTGCGGTCAAAACTAATGGGCGTATAGTAAAAAGACACTGAACCTTTTTTGTAGATCATATTATTTTCTAAATCATAACCTTTGTTTTATTTTGACCCTCGACCAAGTGGTTTCGTCTATTCGACCGCCATAAACAAAATTTTCACGTAAAAGTTTCAAAGAAATTGCACATAATCACGTTTTTCGGCCAAACCAATGAAGATAGGGCCAAAAAGCCACTGGACCCTTTTCTGTAGTTGGCGCAATTTGCTAAAATTCTGATGGGTCTCAATCAGATTTGATCTACGACCAACGGTTCTGACGCTATCGGGTTTCGAAACATTATTGTAAGGCGAAAAAATCTCTTGAATGTAAGAATATTCTCGCGTTTGGTCGCTTAACCACAAGAGATAGGAAAAAAAGTCACTAGACCTTTTTTGTAGTTTCACTTCATTCCTGACCATGAATTTTTCCCGTCAGATCCGAGATAGCTCAAACGGGTTCGCCCGCTATCGGGCTTACAAGAAATGCCTGCAAGGGTGAAAAATGTGCAAAATTTTCTCGAATTTTTTTGAGGGGTTTAAAAGTATAAAATGTACGGTTTTCAGGACTTTTCCCGGTCGGTTTCACGGTAATAGGTACCTGCGTGCAAAATTTCAAGTTTCTAGCCACTTCTAGAACTATGTTGTTGATATTAGTATGATCTGTCTGTGAGTGATGTTGTAGTCAGTCAGTTTCACATGCGGCTGTTATTAGTATATTTAGATAAG
>NW_025779188.1:0-27301 GCF_021130785.1 Homalodisca vitripennis
ATGGAAGGAATTGTGAAGGAAACAGGATTTTTCCGGGACATTTGCCATCGTTTAAGTGAAACAAGAAAACAGTAACACTACGTTTCGAGATCTGCAATCTGATCTCTTCTTCAGGTTAAAGAACTAACCTAATACATAATTACAAACTAGGTTAAAATAAACAAATCTTACTAAAGCGTCTGTGGCACGCCCCTGAGTCAGGAATCACAACCTACATGTTGTATGTCAACTTCACTAACACTAAAGACATGCACTTAATAAAAAACAAAAAAAAAAAAAACACTATACAAAACACCAATCATTAAACTAAACTACGGAATACAGGTCACAATATGTCTTCACCTCGTCTACTAAGTAACCATTTACGACTGACCAGAGGGGGTAGCCAATGGGTAATCGTGACGGCCGGCTAAAACAAGATGGCGGAAAATACAAGGGAAGGGGAACAGGAATGGGCCCTTTCGTTATTATTGGTTCATGCGAGATGAACTTCTTAAAACCATATTGTGACTCCGCATTGGTTTATTGCAAATATCCGATCCGTTTGATACTTTTGGTTATTCTCTTTAGTTCATTTTTTAGAATTGGCAACCAAAGCGGCCTAATCTCGACTGATGGTTGACTGATTGGTTGGTCTGCCAATTTTAATGTATGTTGCCTCAATTAATTTCCTTTTGAAGAAAATGTGGTTCCCGATGTATTATGTGGGCTTCATCCCAATTCATATGATGGTCTTCGGACCAACAATGGTGTGCAATTTTTGACTTTTCTGTGAAACCCTTTCTCGTGTTTTCTTTGTGTTTCTTTTATCCTTATGTTTAGTGGTCTTTTTGTCTCGCCTATGTATTCCCCTATTGCAGCTACATTTTATACTGTAAACACAGTTTTTTTGGAATCCTGTGTGTGCCATTTTTTGGTTTTGTTTTTACGAGACTTTGTCTAAGAGTGTTGTGTGTTTTAAACGCGGTTCTAATGTTGTACTTTCTACCTACTCTTCTAATTTTCTCCGATAATCCCGGCACATAAGGGATTGACCATAAACGCAAATTTATCACAATTCTGTTTTTTCTGACTCAGGAATGATTCTTCTGGTTCGTTTGCACTTATTTAATTACTAATTGAGGGTATCCATTGCTTCTGAGATCCGATTCAATTTTCTTAAATTCTTCTTTTAGTCCATCTTTATCTGAGCACAAGCTCTTTGCTCTATCAAACAACGAGTAGGCTACTCCTTCTTTGACAGATTTTTTGATGGTTGGATTGATAATTTAAATATTTTCCTGTGTGTGTTATCTTTCGAAAAACAGTTGTCTTAATGGACATCCCTATCTCTTAATACACACACATCCAAAAAGGGAAGCTTGTTTTGGACTTCCACTTCCATTGTGAGGCGGATGGAAGGAGAAATACTATTAATGTGATTCCAAAAAATTATTTAATTTCAATGTCTCCATGAGAAAAAAATAACAAAGGTATCATCCCACATACCTCCACCAAAATCTTCGGTTTGAACTGAGCTGAAGCCAAAGCTTTTCGCTCGAATTCCTCCATAAAGATATTGGCGAAAATAGGAGACAGTGGAGAACCCATTGCCATCCCCTCATCTTTGACGGTAAATTTTACCCTCTAACTCAAAATAATTGCATTGAGTGCATAGTTCTAACAGTTCCATAATTACTGGCACGGGAAGTTTAGTTCTATCCTTTAATGTTGTGGTCTTCTTTGAGACGTGATTTAATAATTCCGAGAGTTTCTGGAAACTGGTACATTTGTAAATAGACTTTCGACATCAAAACTTACCAGTTTGTCAGTTTCAGTCAACTTTAGGGATTTTGACTTCTCTACGAAATCCCTGGAATTTTTGATGAAAGAGTCAGTTTTTCCTACCAATGGTGTTAAGATGTCCAAGAGGACTTTAGACAATTCCCTGCAAGGTGAATCACGAGAACTAATGATGGGCCGGAGAGGGATGGTAGGTTTGTGGATTTTGGGAAGGCCATACATATGGGGGATTTTGGAGTGGTGAGGAGTTAATTTAGATCTAAATTTATCTGAAAAAAATTCTTTATGTTTTCTTAAGGTGTTTGCTACTTTGCGTTCAAATGAATCAGTCGGGTCTTTATTTAAAACTGTATATTTGCCAGTATTTAAAGTTTCCGCAATCTTTTTCTTTATACGCTACTGAGTCAAGTACCACAGTAGCGTTGCCTTTGTCGGCAGGTAAGATTTTGACCGTGTCATCTTTCCCAAGGATCGACCTGGCCTTTTTCTCCTCTATTGTTAAAATTGGGTTTTGTGGGAGGAATTTTTCTGAGTAAAAGACTGGCCTCGCAGCGGAAGCGGTCACCCTGTTCCTCAGGTAACTGTGAAACAGCCGACTCAATTCCAGTTACGAAATCCAGTGCCTTTACCGATTTTTGTGCCACAGAAAAGTTTAAAACCCTTGGATAATACTGATATTTCCGCTTCATTCAGGATTTTCGAAGAGAGATTGATTACGTTTTTATTATTTGCATCCGTATTCACGTTGCCATCCTTAGGCAAATCACATTTTTTAGGCCTAATTTTTTCCAGTTTGGAGATTTTCTTTTTCTTATCTGTTTCAGGAAACTTTTATACATCTATTTTGGATGCTTTCGAGAATGTTGTTGAATTCTGTACCGATCAGTGTTTTTAATTCAGTTTTTTTTACACTCAATACTATTTTGGAGGAGGTATTTTTCACGATGATGATATGCAATTCTTTCTTTAAGTAAAGATTTAGAAGCAGAAGACAAAATTTTACTGGCTTTCCTACTATGAAAAGGAGTTTTTAGAGTTAACCCTATAGGCAATAAGGTCTTCAACCTTACATTTATGCAAGAAAGTTAAATGATTAATGTGTTTAGTTAATTTAAGATGCAAGCTCTCAAGGTCTTTGATTTGTTTACTGGTTCCGGGTCCGTACCGAGAATCAATTCTTTGTTTGAAGGTTATTTTTGACGATGGAAGGATTGTGAAGGAAACAGGATTTTTCCGGACATTTGCCATCGTTAAGTGAAACAAGAAAACAGTAACACTACGTTTCGAGATCTGCAATCTGATCTCTTCTTCAGGTAAAGAACTAACCTAATACATAATTACAAACTAGGTTAAAATAAACAAATCTTACTAAAGCGTTGTGGCACGCCTGAGTCAGGAATCACAACCTACATGTTGTATGTCAACTTCACTAACACTAAAGACATGCACTTAATAAAAAAAAACAACTATACAAAACACCAATCATTAAACTAAACTACGGAATACAGGTCACAATATGTCTTCACTCGTCTACTAACCATTTACGACTGACCAGAGGGGGTAGCCAATGGTAATCGTGACGGCCGGCTAAAACAAGATGGCGGAAATACAAGGGAAGGGGAACAGGAATGGGCCCTTTCGTTATTATTGGTTCATGCGAGATGAACTTCTTAAAACCATATTGTGACTCCGCATTGGTTTATTGCAAATATCCGATCCGTTTGATACTTTTTGGTATTCTCTTTAGTTCATTTTTTAGAATTGGCAACCAAAGCGGCCTAATCTCGACTGATGGTTGACTGATTGGTTGGTCTGCCAATTTAATGTATGTTGCCTCAATTAATTTCCTTTTGAAGAAATTGTGGTTCCCGATGTATTATGTGGGCTTCATCCCAATTCATATGATGGTCTTCGGACCAACAATGGTGTGCAATTTTTGACTTTTCTGTGAAACCCTTTCTCGTGTTTTCTTTGTGTTCTTTTATCCTTATGTTTAGTGGTCTTTTTGTCTCGCCTATGTATTCCCTATTGCAGCTACATTTTATACTGTAAACACAGTTTTTGGAATCCTGTGTGCCATTTTTTGGTTTTGTTTTTACGAGACTTTGTCTAAGAGTGTTGTGTGTTTTAAACGCGGTTCTAATGTTGTACTTTCTACCTACTCTTCTAATTTTCTCCGATAATCCCGGCACATAAGGGATTGACATAAACGCAAATTTATCACAATTCTGTTTTTCTGACTCAGGAATGATTCTTCTGGTTCGTTTGCACTTATTAATTACTAATTGAGGGTATCCATTGCTTCTGAGATCCGATTCAATTTTCTTAAATTCTTCTTTTAGTCCATCTTTATCTGAGCACAAGCTCTTTGCTCTATCAAACAACGAGTAGGCTACTCCTTCTTTGACAGATTTTTGATGGTTGGATTGATAATTTAAATATTTTCCTGTGTGTGTTATCTTTCGAAAAACAGTTGTCTTAAGGACATCCCTATCTCTTAATACACACACATCCAAAAAGGGAAGCTTGTTTTGGACTTCCACTTCCATTGTGAGGCGGATGGAAGGAGAAATACTATTAATGTGATTCAAAAAATTATTTAATTCAATGTCTCCATGAGAAAAAATAACAAAGGTATCATCCACATACCTCCACCAAATCTTCGGTTTGAAACTGAGCTGAAGCCAAAGCTTTTCGCTCGAATTCCTCCATAAAGATATTGGCGAAAAATAGGAGACAGTGGAGAACCCATTGCCATCCCCTCATCTTGACGGTAAATTTTACCCTCTAACTCAAAATAATTGCATTGAGTGCATAGTTCTAACAGTTCCATAATTACTGGCACGGGAAGTTTTAGTTCTATCCTTTAATGTTTGGTCTTCTTTGAGACGTGATTTAATAATTCCGAGAGTTTCTGGAACTGGTACATTTGTAAATAGACTTTCGACATCAAAACTTACCAGTTTGTCAGTTTCAGTCAACTTTAGGGATTTTGACTTCTCTACGAAATCCCTGGAATTTTTGATGAAAGAGTCAGTTTTTCCTACCAATGGTGTTAAGATGTCCAAGAGGACTTTAGACAATTCCCTGCAAGGTGAATCACGAGAACTAATGATGGGCCGGAGAGGGATGGTAGGTTTGTGGATTTTGGGAAGGCCATACATATGGGGGATTTTGGAGTGGTGAGGAGTTAATTTAGATCTAAATTTATCTGAAAAAAATTCTTTATGTTTTCTTAAGGTGTTTGCTACTTTGCGTTCAAATGAATCAGTCGGGTCTTTATTTAAAAACTGTATATTTGCCAGTATTTAAAGTTTCCGCAATCTTTTCTTTATACGCTACTGAGTCAAGTACCACAGTAGCGTTGCCTTTGTCGGCAGGTAAGATTTTGACCGTGTCATCTTTCCCAAGGATCGACCTGGCCTTTTTTCTCCTCTATTGTTAAATTGGGTTTTGTGGGAGGAATTTTTTCTGAGTAAAAGACTGGCCTCGCAGCGGAAGCGGTCAACCCTGTTCCTCAGGTAACTGTGAAACAGCCGACTCAATTCCAGTTACGAAATCCAGTGCCTTTACCGATTTTTTGTGCCACAGAAAAGTTTAAACCCTTGGATAATACTGATATTTCCGCTTCATTCAGGATTTTCGAAGAGAGATTGATTACGTTTTTATTATTTGCATCCGTATTCACGTTGCCATCCTTAGGCAAATCACATTTTTTAGGCCTAATTTTTTCCAGTTTGGAGATTTTCTTTTTCTTATCTGTTTCAGAAACTTTTATACATCTATTTTGGATGCTTTCGAGAATGTTGTTGAATTCTGTACCGATCAGTGTTTTTAATTCAGTTTTTTTTACACTCAATACTATTTTGGAGGAGGTATTTTTCACGATGATGATATGCAATTCTTTCTTTAAGTAAAGATTTAGAAGCAGAAGACAAAATTTTACTGGCTTTCCTACTATGAAAAAAAAGGAGTTTTTTAGAGTTAACCCTATAGGCATAAGGTCTTCAACCTTACATTTATGCAAGAAAGTTAAATGATTAATGTGTTTAGTTAATTTAAGATGCAAGCTCTCAAGGTCTTTGATTTGTTTACTGGTTTCCGGGTCCGTACCGAGAATCAATTCTTTGTTTGAAGGTTATTTTTTGACGATGGAAGGATTGTGAAGGAAACAGGATTTTTCCGGACATTTGCCATCGTTAAGTGAAACAAGAAAACAGTAACACTACGTTTCGAGATCTGCAATCTGATCTCTTCTTCAGGTAAAGAACTAACCTAATACATAATTACAAACTAGGTTAAAAATAAACAAATCTTACTAAAGCGTTGTGGCACGCCTGAGTCAGGAATCACAACCTACATGTTGTATGTCAACTTCACTAACACTAAAGACATGCACTTAATAAAAAAAAACTATACAAAACACCAATCATTAAACTAAACTACGGAATACAGGTCACAATATGTCTTCACTCGTCTACTAACCATTTACGACTGACCAGAGGGGGTAGCCAATGGTAATCGTGACGGCCGGCTAAAACAAGATGGCGGAAATACAAGGGAAGGGGAACAGGAATGGGCCCTTTCGTTATTATTGGTTCATGCGAGATGAACTTCTTAAAACCATATTGTGACTCCGCATTGGTTTATTGCAAAATATCCGATCCGTTTGATACTTTTGGTATTCTCTTTAGTTCATTTTTTAGAATTGGCAACCAAAGCGGCCTAATCTCGACTGATGGTTGACTGATTGGTTGGTCTGCCAATTTAATGTATGTTGCCTCAATTAATTTCCTTTTGAAGAAATGTGGTTCCCGATGTATTATGTGGGCTTCATCCCAATTCATATGATGGTCTTCGGACCAACAATGGTGTGCAATTTTTGACTTTTCTGTGAAACCCTTTCTCGTGTTTTCTTTGTGTTCTTTTATCCTTATGTTTAGTGGTCTTTTTGTCTCGCCTATGTATTCCCTATTGCAGCTACATTTTATACTGTAAACACAGTTTTTGGAATCCTGTGTGCCATTTTTTGGTTTTGTTTTTACGAGACTTTGTCTAAGAGTGTTGTGTGTTTTTAAACGCGGTTCTAATGTTGTACTTTCTACCTACTCTTCTAATTTTCTCCGATAATCCCGGCACATAAGGGATTGACATAAACGCAAATTTATCACAATTCTGTTTTTCTGACTCAGGAATGATTCTTCTGGTTCGTTTGCACTTATTAATTACTAATTGAGGGTATCCATTGCTTCTGAGATCCGATTCAATTTTCTTAAATTCTTCTTTTAGTCCATCTTTATCTGAGCACAAGCTCTTTGCTCTATCAAACAACGAGTAGGCTACTCCTTCTTTGACAGATTTTTGATGGTTGGATTGATAATTTAAATATTTTCCTGTGTGTGTTATCTTTCGAAAAACAGTTGTCTTAAGGACATCCCTATCTCTTAATACACACACATCCAAAAAGGGAAGCTTGTTTTGGACTTCCACTTCCATTGTGAGGCGGATGGAAGGAGAAATACTATTAATGTGATTCAAAAAATTATTTAATTCAATGTCTCCATGAGAAAAAATAACAAAGGTATCATCCACATACCTCCACCAAATCTTCGGTTTGAACTGAGCTGAAGCCAAAGCTTTTCGCTCGAATTCCTCCATAAAGATATTGGCGAAAATAGGAGACAGTGGAGAACCCATTGCCATCCCCTCATCTTGACGGTAAATTTTACCCTCTAACTCAAAATAATTGCATTGAGTGCATAGTTCTAACAGTTCCATAATTACTGGCACGGGAAGTTTAGTTCTATCCTTTAATGTTTGGTCTTCTTTGAGACGTGATTTAATAATTCCGAGAGTTTCTGGAACTGGTACATTTGTAAATAGACTTTCGACATCAAAACTTACCAGTTTGTCAGTTTCAGTCAACTTTAGGGATTTTGACTTCTCTACGAAATCCCTGGAATTTTTGATGAAAGAGTCAGTTTTTCCTACCAATGGTGTTAAGATGTCCAAGAGGACTTTAGACAATTCCCTGCAAGGTGAATCACGAGAACTAATGATGGGCCGGAGAGGGATGGTAGGTTTGTGGATTTTGGGAAGGCCATACATATGGGGGATTTTGGAGTGGTGAGGAGTTAATTTAGATCTAAATTTATCTGAAAAAAATTCTTTATGTTTTCTTAAGGTGTTTGCTACTTTGCGTTCAAATGAATCAGTCGGGTCTTTATTTAAAACTGTATATTTGCCAGTATTTAAAGTTTCCGCAATCTTTTCTTTATACGCTACTGAGTCAAGTACCACAGTAGCGTTGCCTTTGTCGGCAGGTAAGATTTTGACCGTGTCCATCTTTCCCAAGGATCGACCTGGCCTTTTTCTCCTCTATTGTTAAATTGGGTTTTGTGGGAGGAATTTTTCTGAGTAAAAGACTGGCCTCGCAGCGGAAAGCGGTCACCCTGTTCCTCAGGTAACTGTGAAACAGCCGACTCAATTCCAGTTACGAAATCCAGTGCCTTTACCGATTTTTGTGCCACAGAAAAGTTTAAACCCTTGGATAATACTGATATTTCCGCTTCATTCAGGATTTTCGAAGAGAGATTGATTACGTTTTTATTATTTGCATCCGTATTCACGTTGCCATCCTTAGGCAAATCACATTTTTTAGGCCTAATTTTTTCCAGTTTGGAGATTTTTTCTTTTTTCTTATCTGTTTCAGAAACTTTTATACATCTATTTTGGATGCTTTCGAGAATGTTGTTGAATTCTGTACCGATCAGTGTTTTTAATTCAGTTTTTTTACACTCAATACTATTTTGGAGGAGGTATTTTTCACGATGATGATATGCAATTCTTTCTTTAAGTAAAGATTTAGAAGCAGAAGACAAAATTTTACTGGCTTTCCTACTATGAAAAGGAGTTTTTTAGAGTTAACCCTATAGGCATAAGGTCTTCAACCTTACATTTATGCAAGAAAGTTAAATGATTAATGTGTTTAGTTAATTTAAGATGCAAGCTCTCAAGGTCTTTGATTTGTTTACTGGTTCCGGGTCCGTACCGAGAATCAATTCTTTGTTTGAAGGTTATTTTTGACGATGGAAGGATTGTGAAGGAAACAGGATTTTTCCGGACATTTGCCATCGTTAAGTGAAACAAGAAAACAGTAACACTACGTTTCGAGATCTGCAATCTGATCTCTTCTTCAGGTAAAGAACTAACCTAATACATAATTACAAACTAGGTTAAAATAAACAAATCTTACTAAAGCGTTGTGGCACGCCTGAGTCAGGAATCACAACCTACATGTTGTATGTCAACTTCACTAACACTAAAGACATGCACTTAATAAAAAAACTATACAAAACACCAATCATTAAACTAAACTACGGAATACAGGTCACAATATGTCTTCACTCGTCTACTAACCATTTACGACTGACCAGAGGGGGTAGCCAATGGTAATCGTGACGGCCGGCTAAAACAAGATGGCGGAAATACAAGGGAAGGGGAACAGGAATGGGCCCTTTCGTTATTATTGGTTCATGCGAGATGAACTTCTTAAAACCATATTGTGACTCCGCATTGGTTTATTGCAAATATCCGATCCGTTTGATACTTTTGGTATTCTCTTTAGTTCATTTTTTAGAATTGGCAACCAAAGCGGCCTAATCTCGACTGATGGTTGACTGATTGGTTGGTCTGCCAATTTAATGTATGTTGCCTCAATTAATTTCCTTTTGAAGAAATGTGGTTCCCGATGTATTATGTGGGCTTCATCCCAATTCATATGATGGTCTTCGGACCAACAATGGTGTGCAATTTTTGACTTTTCTGTGAAACCCTTTCTCGTGTTTTCTTTGTGTTCTTTTATCCTTATGTTTTAGTGGTCTTTTTGTCTCGCCTATGTATTCCCTATTGCAGCTACATTTTATACTGTAAACACAGTTTTTTGGAATCCTGTGTGCCATTTTTTGGTTTTGTTTTTACGAGACTTTGTCTAAGAGTGTTGTGTGTTTTAAACGCGGTTTCTAATGTTGTACTTTCTACCTACTCTTCTAATTTTCTCCGATAATCCCGGCACATAAGGGATTGACATAAACGCAAATTTATCACAATTCTGTTTTTCTGACTCAGGAATGATTCTTCTGGTTCGTTTGCACTTATTAATTACTAATTGAGGGTATCCATTGCTTCTGAGATCCGATTCAATTTTCTTAAATTCTTCTTTTAGTCCATCTTTATCTGAGCACAAGCTCTTTGCTCTATCAAACAACGAGTAGGCTACTCCTTCTTTGACAGATTTTTGATGGTTGGATTGATAATTTAAATATTTTCCTGTGTGTGTTATCTTTCGAAAAACAGTTGTCTTAAGGACATCCCTATCTCTTAATACACACACATCCAAAAAGGGAAGCTTGTTTTGGACTTCCACTTCCATTGTGAGGCGGATGGAAGGAGAAATACTATTAATGTGATTCAAAAAATTATTTAATTCAATGTCTCCATGAGAAAAAATAACAAAGGTATCATCCACATACCTCCACCAAATCTTCGGTTTGAACTGAGCTGAAGCCAAAGCTTTTCGCTCGAATTCCTCCATAAAGATATTGGCGAAAATAGGAGACAGTGGAGAACCCATTGCCATCCCCTCATCTTGACGGTAAATTTTACCACCCTCTAACTCAAAATAATTGCATTGAGTGCATAGTTCTAACAGTTCCATAATTACTGGCACGGGAAGTTTAGTTCTATCCTTTAATGTTTGGTCTTCTTTGAGACGTGATTTAATAATTCCGAGAGTTTTCTGGAACTGGTACATTTGTAAATAGACTTTCGACATCAAAACTTACCAGTTTTGTCAGTTTTCAGTCAACTTTAGGGATTTTGACTTCTCTAACGAAATCCCTGGAATTTTTGATGAAAGAGTCAGTTTTTCCTACCAATGGTGTTAAGATGTCCAAGAGGACTTTAGACAATTCCCTGCAAGGTGAATCACGAGAACTAATGATGGGCCGGAGAGGGATGGTAGGTTTGTGGATTTTGGGAAGGCCATACATATGGGGGAATTTTGGAGTGGTGAGGAGTTAATTTAGATCTAAATTTATCTGAAAAAAATTCTTTATGTTTTCTTAAGGTGTTTGCTACTTTGCGTTCAAATGAATCAGTCGGGTCTTTATTTAAAACTGTATATTTGCCAGTATTTAAAGTTTCCGCAATCTTTTCTTTATACGCTACTGAGTCAAGTACCACAGTAGCGTTGCCTTTGTCGGCAGGTAAGATTTTGACCGTGTCATCTTTCCCAAGGATCGACCTGGCCTTTTTCTCCTCTATTGTTAAATTGGGTTTTGTGGGAGGAATTTTTCTGAGTAAAAGACTGGCCTCGCAGCGGAAGCGGTCACCCTGTTCCTCAGGTAACTGTGAAACAGCCGACTCAATTCCAGTTACGAAATCCAGTGCCTTTACCGATTTTTGTGCCACAGAAAAGTTTAAACCCTTGGATAATACTGATATTTCCGCTTCATTCAGGATTTTCGAAGAGAGATTGATTACGTTTTTATTATTTGCATCCGTATTCACGTTGCCATCCTTAGGCAAATCACATTTTTTAGGCCTAATTTTTTCCAGTTTGGAGATTTTCTTTTTCTTATCTGTTTCAGAAACTTTTATACATCTATTTTGGATGCTTTCGAGAATGTTGTTGAATTCTGTACCGATCAGTGTTTTTAATTCAGTTTTTTTACACTCAATACTATTTTGGAGGAGGTATTTTTCACGATGATGATATGCAATTCTTTCTTTAAGTAAAGATTTAGAAGCAGAAGACAAAATTTTACTGGCTTTCCTACTATGAAAAGGAGTTTTTAGAGTTAACCCTATAGGCATAAGGTCTTCAACCTTACATTTATGCAAGAAAGTTAAATGATTAATGTGTTTAGTTAATTTAAGATGCAAGCTCTCAAGGTCTTTGATTTGTTTACTGGTTCCGGGTCCGTACCGAGAATCAATTCTTTGTTTGAAGGTTATTTTTGACGATGGAAGGATTGTGAAGGAAACAGGATTTTTTCCGGACATTTGCCATCGTTAAGTGAAACAAGAAAACAGTAACACTACGTTTCGAGATCTGCAATCTGATCTCTTCTTCAGGTAAAGAACTAACCTAATACATAATTACAAACTAGGTTAAAATAAACAAATCTTACTAAAGCGTTGTGGCACGCCTGAGTCAGGAATCACAACCTACATGTTGTATGTCAACTTCACTAACACTAAAGACATGCACTTAATAAAAAAACTATACAAAACACCAATCATTAAACTAAACTACGGAATACAGGTCACAATATGTCTTCACTCGTCTACTAACCATTTACGACTGACCAGAGGGGGTAGCCAATGGTAATCGTGACGGCCGGCTAAAACAAGATGGCGGAAATACAAGGGAAGGGGAACAGGAATGGGCCCTTTCGTTATTATTGGTTCATGCGAGATGAACTTCTTAAAACCATATTGTGACTCCGCATTGGTTTATTGCAAATATCCGATCCGTTTGATACTTTTGGTATTCTCTTTAGTTCATTTTTTAGAATTGGCAACCAAAGCGGCCTAATCTCGACTGATGGTTGACTGATTGGTTGGTCTGCCAATTTAATGTATGTTGCCTCAATTAATTTCCTTTTGAAGAAATGTGGTTCCCGATGTATTATGTGGGCTTCATCCCAATTCATATGATGGTCTTCGGACCAACAATGGTGTGCAATTTTTGACTTTTCTGTGAAACCCTTTCTCGTGTTTTCTTTGTGTTCTTTTATCCTTATGTTTAGTGGTCTTTTTGTCTCGCCTATGTATTCCCTATTGCAGCTACATTTTATACTGTAAACACAGTTTTTGGAATCCTGTGTGCCATTTTTTGGTTTTGTTTTTACGAGACTTTGTCTAAGAGTGTTGTGTGTGTTTTAAACGCGGTTCTAATGTTGTACTTTCTACCTACTCTTCTAATTTTCTCCGATAATCCCGGCACATAAGGGATTGACATAAACGCAAATTTTATCACAATTCTGTTTTTTCTGACTCAGGAATGATTCTTCTGGTTCGTTTGCACTTATTAATTACTAATTGAGGGTATCCATTGCTTCTGAGATCCGATTCAATTTTCTTAAATTCTTCTTTTAGTCCATCTTTATCTGAGCACAAGCTCTTTGCTCTATCAAACAACGAGTAGGCTACTCCTTCTTTGACAGATTTTTGATGGTTGGATTGATAATTTAAATATTTTCCTGTGTGTGTTATCTTTCGAAAAACAGTTGTCTTAAGGACATCCCTATCTCTTAATACACACACATCCAAAAAGGGAAGCTTGTTTTGGACTTCCACTTCCATTGTGAGGCGGATGGAAGGAGAAATACTATTAATGTGATTCAAAAAATTATTTAATTCAATGTCTCCATGAGAAAAAATAACAAAGGTATCATCCACATACCTCCACCAAATCTTCGGTTTGAACTGAGCTGAAGCCAAAGCTTTTCGCTCGAATTCCTCCATAAAGATATTGGCGAAAATAGGAGACAGTGGAGAACCCATTGCCATCCCCTCATCTTGACGGTAAATTTTACCCTCTAACTCAAAATAATTGCATTGAGTGCATAGTTCTAACAGTTCCATAATTACTGGCACGGGAAGTTTAGTTCTATCCTTTAATGTTTGGTCTTCTTTGAGACGTGATTTAATAATTCCGAGAGTTTCTGGAACTGGTACATTTGTAAATAGACTTTCGACATCAAAACTTACCAGTTTGTCAGTTTCAGTCAACTTTAGGGATTTTGACTTCTCTACGAAATCCCTGGAATTTTTGATGAAAGAGTCAGTTTTTCCTACCAATGGTGTTAAGATGTCCAAGAGGACTTTAGACAATTCCCTGCAAGGTGAATCACGAGAACTAATGATGGGCCGGAGAGGGATGGTAGGTTTGTGGATTTTGGGAAGGCCATACATATGGGGGATTTTGGAGTGGTGAGGAGTTAATTTAGATCTAAATTTATCTGAAAAAAATTCTTTATGTTTTCTTAAGGTGTTTGCTACTTTGCGTTCAAATGAATCAGTCGGGTCTTTATTTAAAACTGTATATTTGCCAGTATTTAAAGTTTCCGCAATCTTTTCTTTATACGCTACTGAGTCAAGTACCACAGTAGCGTTGCCTTTGTCGGCAGGTAAGATTTTGACCGTGTCATCTTTCCCAAGGATCGACCTGGCCTTTTTCTCCTCTATTGTTAAATTGGGTTTTGTGGGAGGAATTTTTCTGAGTAAAAGACTGGCCTCGCAGCGGAAGCGGTCACCCTGTTCCTCAGGTAACTGTGAAACAGCCGACTCAATTCCAGTTACGAAATCCAGTGCCTTTACCGATTTTTGTGCCACAGAAAAGTTTAAACCCTTGGATAATACTGATATTTCCGCTTCATTCAGGATTTTCGAAGAGAGATTGATTACGTTTTTATTATTTGCATCCGTATTCACGTTGCCATCCTTAGGCAAATCACATTTTTTAGGCCTAATTTTTTCCAGTTTGGAGATTTTCTTTTTCTTATCTGTTTCAGAAACTTTTATACATCTATTTTGGATGCTTTCGAGAATGTTGTTGAATTCTGTACCGATCAGTGTTTTTAATTCAGTTTTTTTACACTCAATACTATTTTGGAGGAGGTATTTTTCACGATGATGATATGCAATTCTTTCTTTAAGTAAAGATTTAGAAGCAGAAGACAAAATTTTACTGGCTTTCCTACTATGAAAAGGAGTTTTTAGAGTTAACCCTATAGGCATAAGGTCTTCAACCTTACATTTATGCAAGAAAGTTAAATGATTAATGTGTTTAGTTAATTTAAGATGCAAGCTCTCAAGGTCTTTGATTTGTTTACTGGTTCCGGGTCCGTACCGAGAATCAATTCTTTGTTTGAAGGTTATTTTTGACGATGGAAGGATTGTGAAGGAAACAGGATTTTTCCGGACATTTGCCATCGTTAAGTGAAACAAGAAAACAGTAACACTACGTTTTCGAGATCTGCAATCTGATCTCTTCTTCAGGTAAAGAACTAACCTAATACATAATTACAAACTAGGTTAAAATAAACAAATCTTACTAAAGCGTTGTGGCACGCCTGAGTCAGGAATCACAACCTACATGTTGTATGTCAACTTCACTAACACTAAAGACATGCACTTAATAAAAAAACTATACAAAACACCAATCATTAAACTAAACTACGGAATACAGGTCACAATATGTCTTCACTCGTCTACTAACCATTTACGACTGACCAGAGGGGGTAGCCAATGGTAATCGTGACGGCCGGCTAAAACAAGATGGCGGAAATACAAGGGAAGGGGAACAGGAATGGGCCCTTTCGTTATTATTGGTTCATGCGAGATGAACTTCTTAAAACCATATTGTGACTCCGCATTGGTTTATTGCAAATATCCGATCCGTTTGATACTTTTGGTATTCTCTTTAGTTCATTTTTTAGAATTGGCAACCAAAGCGGCCTAATCTCGACTGATGGTTGACTGATTGGTTGGTCTGCCAATTTAATGTATGTTGCCTCAATTAATTTCCTTTTGAAGAAATGGTGGTTCCCGATGTATTATGTGGGCTTCATCCCAATTCATATGATGGTCTTCGGACCAACAATGGTGTGCAATTTTTGACTTTTCTGTGAAACCCTTTCTCGTGTTTTCTTTGTGTTCTTTTATCCTTATGTTTAGTGGTCTTTTTGTCTCGCCTATGTATTCCCTATTGCAGCTACATTTTATACTGTAAACACAGTTTTTGGAATCCTGTGTGCCATTTTTTGGTTTTGTTTTTACGAGACTTTGTCTAAGAGTGTTGTGTGTTTTAAACGCGGTTCTAATGTTGTACTTTCTACCTACTCTTCTAATTTTCTCCGATAATCCCGGCACATAAGGGATTGACATAAACGCAAATTTATCACAATTCTGTTTTTCTGACTCAGGAATGATTCTTCTGGTTCGTTTGCACTTATTAATTACTAATTGAGGGTATCCATTGCTTCTGAGATCCGATTCAATTTTCTTAAATTCTTCTTTTAGTCCATCTTTATCTGAGCACAAGCTCTTTGCTCTATCAAACAACGAGTAGGCTACTCCTTCTTTGACAGATTTTTGATGGTTGGATTGATAATTTAAATATTTTCCTGTGTGTGTTATCTTTCGAAAAACAGTTGTCTTAAGGACATCCCTATCTCTTAATACACACACATCCAAAAAGGGAAGCTTGTTTTGGACTTCCACTTCCATTGTGAGGCGGATGGAAGGAGAAATACTATTAATGTGATTCAAAAAATTATTTAATTCAATGTCTCCATGAGAAAAAATAACAAAGGTATCATCCACATACCTCCACCAAATCTTCGGTTTGAACTGAGCTGAAGCCAAAGCTTTTCGCTCGAATTCCTCCATAAAGATATTGGCGAAAATAGGAGACAGTGGAGAACCCATTGCCATCCCCTCATCTTGACGGTAAATTTTACCCTCTAACTCAAAATAATTGCATTGAGTGCATAGTTCTAACAGTTCCATAATTACTGGCACGGGAAGTTTAGTTCTATCCTTTAATGTTTGGTCTTCTTTGAGACGTGATTTAATAATTCCGAGAGTTTCTGGAACTGGTACATTTGTAAATAGACTTTCGACATCAAAACTTACCAGTTTGTCAGTTTCAGTCAACTTTAGGGATTTTGACTTCTCTACGAAATCCCTGGAAATTTTTTGATGAAAGAGTCAGTTTTTCCTACCAATGGTGTTAAGATGTCCAAGAGGACTTTAGACAATTCCCTGCAAGGTGAATCACGAGAACTAATGATGGGCCGGAGAGGGATGGTAGGTTTGTGGATTTTGGGAAGGCCATACATATGGGGGATTTTGGAGTGGTGAGGAGTTAATTTAGATCTAAATTTATCTGAAAAAAATTCTTTATGTTTTCTTAAGGTGTTTGCTACTTTGCGTTCAAATGAATCAGTCGGGTCTTTATTTAAAAACTGTATATTTGCCAGTATTTAAAGTTTCCGCAATCTTTTCTTTATACGCTACTGAGTCAAGTACCACAGTAGCGTTGCCTTTGTCGGCAGGTAAGATTTTGACCGTGTCATCTTTCCCAAGGATCGACCTGGCCTTTTTCTCCTCTATTGTTAAATTGGGTTTTGTGGGAGGAATTTTTCTGAGTAAAAGACTGGCCTCGCAGCGGAAGCGGTCACCCTGTTCCTCAGGTAACTGTGAAACAGCCGACTCAATTCCAGTTACGAAATCCAGTGCCTTTAAAACCGTTTTTTTGTGCCCACAGAAAAAGTTTAAAAAACCCTTGGATAATACTGATATTTCCGCTTCATTCAGGATTTTCGAAGAGAGATTGATTACGTTTTTATTATTTGCATCCGTATTCACGTTGCCATCCTTAGGCAAATCACATTTTTTAGGCCTAATTTTTTCCAGTTTGGAGATTTTCTTTTTCTTATCTGTTTCAGAAACTTTTATACATCTATTTTGGATGCTTTCGAGAATGTTGTTGAATTCTGTACCGATCAGTGTTTTTAATTCAGTTTTTTTACACTCAATACTATTTTGGAGGAGGTATTTTTCACGATGATGATATGCAATTCTTTCTTTAAGTAAAGATTTAGAAGCAGAAGACAAAATTTTACTGGCTTTCCTACTATGAAAAGGAGTTTTTAGAGTTAACCCTATAGGCATAAGGTCTTCAACCTTACATTTATGCAAGAAAGTTAAATGATTAATGTGTTTAGTTAATTTAAGATGCAAGCTCTCAAGGTCTTTGATTTGTTTACTGGTTCCGGGTCCGTACCGAGAATCAATTCTTTGTTTGAAGGTTATTTTTGACGATGGAAGGATTGTGAAGGAAACAGGATTTTTCCGGACATTTGCCATCGTTAAGTGAAACAAGAAAACAGTAACACTACGTTTCGAGATCTGCAATCTGATCTCTTCTTCAGGTAAAGAACTAACCTAATACATAATTACAAACTAGGTTAAAATAAACAAATCTTACTAAAGCGTTGTGGCACGCCTGAGTCAGGAATCACAACCTACATGTTGTATGTCAACTTCACTAACACTAAAGACATGCACTTAATAAAAAAACTATACAAAAACACCAATCATTAAAACTAAACTTTAGTTTTAATGATTGGTGTTTTGTATAGTTTTTTTATTAAGTGCATGTCTTTAGTGTTAGTGAAGTTGACATACAACATGTAGGTTGTGATTCCTGACTCAGGCGTGCCACAACGCTTTAGTAAGATTTGTTTTTATTTTAACCTAGTTTGTAATTATGTATTAGGTTAGTTCTTTACCTGAAGAAGAGATCAGATTGCAGATCTCGAAACGTAGTGTTACTGTTTTCTTGTTTCACTTAACGATGGCAAATGTCCGGAAAAATCCTGTTTCCTTCACAATCCTTCCATCGTCAAAAATAACCTTCAAACAAAGAAATTGATTCTCGGTACGGACCCGGAACCAGTAAACAAATCAAAGACCTTGAGAGCTTGCATCTTAAATTAACTAAACACATTAATCATTTAACTTTCTTGCATAAATGTAAGGTTGAAGACCTTATGCCTATAGGGTTAACTCTAAAAACTCCTTTTCATAGTAGGAAAGCCAGTAAAATTTTGTCTTCTGCTTCTAAATCTTTACTTAAAGAAAGAATTGCATATCATCATCGTGAAAAATACCTCCTCCAAAATAGTATTGAGTGTAAAAAAACTGAATTAAAAACACTGATCGGTACAGAATTCAACAACATTCTCGAAAGCATCCAAAATAGATGTATAAAAAGTTTCTGAAACAGATAAGAAAAAAGAAAATCTCCAAACTGGAAAAAATTAGGCCTAAAAAATGTGATTTGCCTAAGGATGGCAACGTGAATACGGATGCAAATAATAAAAACGTAATCAATCTCTCTTCGAAAATCCTGAATGAAGCGGAAATATCAGTATTATCCAAGGGTTTTTAAACTTTTCTGTGGCACAAAAAAATCGGTAAAGGCACTGGATTTCGTAACTGGAATTGAGTCGGCTGTTTCACAGTTACCTGAGGAACAGGGTGACCGCTTCCGCTGCGAGGCCAGTCTTTTACTCAGAAAAATTCCTCCCACAAAACCCAATTTAACAATAGAGGAGAAAAGGCCAGGTCGATCCTTGGGAAAGATGACACGGTCAAAATCTTACCTGCCGACAAAGGCAACGCTACTGTGGTACTTGACTCAGTAGCGTATAAAGAAAAGATTGCGGAAACTTTAAATACTGGCAAATATACAGTTTTAAATAAAGACCCGACTGATTCATTTGAACGCAAAGTAGCAAACACCTTAAGAAAAACATAAAGAATTTTTTTCAGATAAATTTAGATCTAAATTAACTCCTCACCACTCCCAAAATCCCCCATATGTATGGCCTTCCCAAAATCCACAAACCTACCATCCCTCTCCGGCCCATCATTAGTTCTCGTGATTCACCTTGCAGGGAATTGTCTAAAGTCCTCTTGGACATCTTAACACCATTGGTAGGAAAAACTGACTCTTTCATCAAAAATTCCAGGGATTTCGTAGAGAAGTCAAAATCCCTAAAGTTGACTGAAACTGACAAACTGGTAAGTTTTGATGTCGAAAGTCTATTTACAAATGTACCAGTTCCAGAAACTCTCGGAATTATTAAATCACGTCTCTCAAAGAAGACCAAACATTAAAGGATAGAACTAAACTTCCCGTGCCAGTAATTATGGAACTGTTAGAACTATGCACTCAATGCAATTATTTTGAGTTAGAGGGTAAAATTTACCGTCAAGATGAGGGGGATGGCAATGGGTTTCTCCACTGTCTCCTATTTTCGCCAATATCTTTATGGAGGAATTCGAGCGAAAAAGCTTTGGCTTCAGCTCAGTTCAAACCGAAGATTTGGTGGAGGTATGTGGATGATACCTTTGTTATTTTTTCTCATGGAGACATTGAATTAAATAATTTTTTGAATCACATTAATAGTATTTCTCCTTCCATCCGCCTCACAATGGAAGTGGAAGTCCAAAAACAAGCTTCCCTTTTTGGATGTGTGTGTATTAAGAGATAGGGATGTCCTTAAGACAACTGTTTTTCGAAAGATAACACACACAGGAAAATATTTAAATTATCAATCCAACCATCAAAAATCTGTCAAAGAAGGAGTAGCCTACTCGTTGTTTGATAGAGCAAAGAGCTTGTGCTCAGATAAAGATGGACTAAAAGAAGAATTTAAGAAAATTGAATCGGATCTCAGAAGCAATGGATACCCTCAATTAGTAATTAATAAGTGCAAACGAACCAGAAGAATCATTCCTGAGTCAGAAAAACAGAATTGTGATAAATTTGCGTTTATGTCAATCCCTTATGTGCCGGGATTATCGGAGAAAATTAGAAGAGTAGGTAGAAAGTACAACATTAGAACCGCGTTTTAAAACACACAACACTCTTAGACAAAGTCTCGTAAAAACAAAACCAAAAAATGGCACACAGGATTCCAAAAACTGTGTTTACAGTATAAAAATGTAGCTGCAATAGGGAATACATAGGCGAGACAAAAAGACCACTAAACATAAGGATAAAAGAACACAAAGAAAACACGAGAAAGGGTTTCACAGAAAAGTCAAAAATTGCACACCATTTGTTGGTCCGAAGACCATCATATGAAATTGGGATGAAGCCCACATAATACATCGGGAACCACATTTCTTCAAAAGGAAATTAATTGAGGCAAACATACATTAAATTGGCAGACCAACCAATCAGTCAACCATCAGTCGAGATTAGGCCGCTTTGGTTGCCAATTCTAAAAAATGAACTAAAGAGAATACCAAAAGTATCAAACGGATCGGATATTTGCAATAAACCAATGCGGAGTCACAATATGGTTTTTAAGAAGTTCATCTCGCATGAACCAATAATAACGAAAGGGCCCATTCCTGTTCCCCTTCCCTTGTATTTCCGCCATCTTGTTTTAGCCGGCCGTCACGATTACCATTGGCTACCCCCTCTGGTCAGTCGTAAATGGTTAGTAGACGAGTGAAGACATATTGTGACCTGTATTCCGTAGTTTAGTTTAATGATTGGTGTTTTGTATAGTTTTTTTATTAAGTGGCATGTCTTTAGTGTTAGTGAAGTTGACATACAACATGTAGGTTTGTGATTCCTGACTCAGGCGTGCCACCAACGCTTTAGTAAGATTTGTTTATTTTAACCTAGTTTGGTAATTATGTATTAGGTTAGTTCTTTACCTGAAGAAGAGATCAGATTGCAGATCTCGAAACGTAGTGTTACTGTTTTCCTTGTTTCACCTTAACGATGGCAAATGTCCGGAAAAATCCTGTTTCCTTCACAATCCTTCCATCGTCCAAAAATAACCTTCAAACAAAGAATTGATTCTCGGTACGGACCCGGAACCAGTAAACAAATCAAAGACCTTGAGAGCTTGCATCTTAAATTAACTAAACACATTAATCATTTAACTTTCATTGCATAAATGTAAGGTTGAAGACCTTATGCCTATAGGGTTAACTCTAAAAACTCCTTTTCATAGTAGGAAAGCCAGTAAAATTTTGTCTTCTGCTTCTAAATCTTTACTTAAAGAAAAGAATTGCATATCATCATCGTGAAAAATACCTCCTCCAAAATAGTATTGAGTGGTAAAAAAACTGAATTAAAAAACACTGATCGGTACAGGAATTCAACAACATTCTCGAAAGCATCCAAAATAGATGTATAAAAGTTTTCTGAAACAGATAAGAAAAAGAAATCTCCAAACTGGAAAAAATTAGGCCTAAAAAATGTGATTTGCCTAAGGATGGCAACGTGAATACGGATGCAAATAATAAAAAACGTAATCAATCTCTCTTCGAAAATCCTGAATGAAGCGGAAATATCAGTATTATCCAAGGGTTTAAACTTTTCTGTGGCACAAAAATCGGTAAAGGCACTGGATTTCGTAACTGGAATTGAGTCGGCTGTTTCACAGTTACCTGAGTGAACAGGGTGACCGCTTCCGCTGCGAGGCCAGTCTTTTACTCAGAAAAAATTCCTCCCACAAAACCCAATTTAACAATAGAGGAGAAAAAGGCCAGGTCGATCCTTGGGAAAGATGACACGGTCAAAATCTTACCTGCCGACAAAGGCAACGCTACTGTGGTACTTGACTCAGTAGCGTATAAAGAAAAGATTGCGGAAACTTTAAATACTGGCAAATATACAGTTTTAAATAAAGACCCGACTGATTCATTTGAACGCAAAGTAGCAAACACCTTAAGAAAACATAAAGAATTTTTTTTCAGATAAATTTAGATCTAAATTAACTCCTCACCACTCCAAAATCCCCCATATGTATGGCCTTGCCCAAAATCCACAAAACCTACCATCCCTCTCCGGCCCCATCATTAGTTCTCGTGATTCACCTTGCAGGGAATTTGTCTAAAGTCCCTCTTGGACATCTTAACACCATTGGTAGGAAAAACTGACTCTTTCATCAAAAATTCCAGGGATTTCGTAGAGAAGTCAAAATCCCTAAAGTTGACTGAAACTGACAAACTGGTAAAGTTTTTGATGTCGAAAGTCTATTTACAAAATGTACCAGTTCCAGAAACTCTCGGAATTATTAAATCACGTCTCAAAGAAGACCAAACATTAAAGGATAGAACTAAACTTCCCGTGCCAGTAATTATGGAACTGTTAGAACTATGCACTCAATGCAATTATTTTTGAGTTAGAGGGTAAAATTTACCGTCAAGATGAGGGATGGCATGGGTTCTCCACTGTCTCCTATTTTCGCCAATATCTTTATGGAGGAATTCGAGCGAAAAGCTTTGGCTTCAGCTCAGTTCAAACCGAAGATTTGGTGGAGGTATGTGGATGTATACCTTTGTTATTTTTTCTCATGGAGACATTGAATTAAATAATTTTTTGAATCACATTAATAGTATTTCTCCTTCCATCCGCCTCACAATGGAAGTGGAAAGTCCAAAACAAGCTTCCCTTTTTGGATGTGTGTGTATTAAGAGATAGGGATGTCCTTAAGACAACTGTTTTTTCGAAAGATAACACACACAGGAAAATATTTAAATTATCATCCAACCATCAAAAATCTGTCAAAGAAGGAGTAGCCTACTCGTTGTTTGATAGAGCAAAGAGCTTGTGCTCAGATAAAGATGGACTAAAAGAAGAATTTAAGAAAATTGAATCGGATCTCAGAAGCAATGGATACCCTCAATTAGTAATTAATAAGTGCAAAACGCACCAGAAGAAATCATTCCTGAGTCAGAAAAACAGAATTGTGATAAATTTGCGTTTATGTCAATCCCTTATGTGCCGGGATTAATCGGAGAAAATTTAGAAGAGTAGTTAGAAAGTACAACATTAGAAACCGCGTTTAAAACACACAACACTCTTAAGACAAAGTCTCGTAAAAACAAAACCAAAAAATGGGCACACAGGATTCCAAAAACTGTGTTTACAGTATAAAATGGTAGCTGCAATAGGGAATACATAGGCGAGACAAAAAGACCACTAAACATAAGGATAAAAGAACACAAAGAAAACACGAGAAAGGGTTTCACAGAAAAGTCAAAAATTGCACACCATTGTTGGTCCGAAGACCATCATATGAATTGGGATGAAGCCCACATAATACATCGGGAACCACATTTCTTCAAAAGGAAATTAATTGAGGCAACATACATTAAATTGGCAGATCCAACCAATTTTTCAGTCCAACGCCATCGAGTCGAGATTAGGCACGCTTTTGGTTGCCAATTCTAAAAAATGAACTAAAGAGAATACCGAAAAGTATCAAACGGAGTGTCGGAATATTTGCAATAAACCAATGCGGAGGTGTCACAATATGGTTTTAAAGAAGTTCATCTCGCATGAACCAATAAATAACGAAAGTGGCCGCATTCCTGTTTCCACCTTCCCTTGGTATTCTCCGCCATCTTGTTTTTAGGCCGCGACCGGTCACGATTACTCATTGGCCTACGCCCCCTCTGGGGTCAGTCGTGAAATGGTTAGATCAGACTGAGTGAAGACATATTGTGACCTGTATTCCGTATTTTAGGTTTTAATGATTGGTGTTTTGATATAGTTTTTTTTTATTAAGTGGCAGTGTCTTTTAGTGTTAGTGAAGTTGACAATACAACATGTTAGGTTGTGATTCCTGACTCAGCGCTTGCCACAACGCTTTAGTAAGATTTGTTTATTTTAACCTAGTTTGTAATTATGTATTATGGTTAGTTCTTTACCTTGAAGAAGAGATCAGATTTGCAGATCTCGAACGTATCGGTAGTGTTACTGTTTTCTTGTTTCACTTAACGATGGCAAATGTCCGGAAAAATCCCTGTTTTCCTTCAAACTCCTTCCATCGTCAAAAATAAACCTTCAACACAAAGAAATGATTCCTCGGTACGGTACCCTGAACCAGTAAACAAATCAAAGACCTTGAGAGCTGTGCATCTTAAATTAACTAAACACATTAATCATTTTAACTTTCCTTGCATTAAATGTGAGGTTGAAGACCGTTATGCCAATAGGGTTTAACTCTAAAAAACTCCGTTCCATAGTTAGGAAGAGCCAGTAAAATTTTGTCTTCTGCTTCTAAATCTTTACTTAAAGAAAAGAATTGCATATCAATCATCGTGAAAAAATACCTCCCTCCAAAATTGTAATGAGTGTAAAACAACTGAATTTAGAAACACTGATTCGTACAAGAATTCAACAACATTCTCGAAAGCATCCAAAAATCGATTGTATAAAAATTATCTGAAACAGATAAGAAAAAGAAAACTCTCCAAAACTGGAAAAAAATTAGGCCTAAGAAAATGTGAATTTTCCCTAAGGATGGCAACGTGGAATACGGATGCAAATAATTAAAAACGTAATAGCATTACTCTCTATCGAAAAATCCTGAATGGAAGCGGAAATATCAGTATTATCCAAGGTGTTTAAAAACTTTTTCTGTGGCAGCAAAAAACGGTAAAGGCACTGGATTTCGTAACAGGAATTGAGTCTGGCTGTTTCACAGATACCATATGAGGAACAGGGGTGACCCGCTTCCCGGTCTCCGCTGCGAGGCCAGTCCCTTTTGACTCAGAAAAATTCCTCCCTACAAAACCCAATTTTGACAATAGAGGAGAAAAAAGGCCAGGTCGATACCTAGGGAAAAGATGACGACTGTCGAAATATTACCTGTCCGACAAAGGCAACGCATACTGTGGTACTTGACCTCAGTAGCGTAATAAAGAAAAGATTGCGGAAACTTATAAATAACTGGTCAAAAATACAGTTTTAAATAAAGACCCGACTGATTCATTTGAACGCAAATGTAGCAAACTACCACTTAAGAAAAACATAAAGAATTTTTTTCAGATAAATTTAGATCCTAAATTTAACTCCTCACCACTCAACACTCCAAAATCCCGCCCATATGTATGGCCTTCCCCAAAATCCACAAACCTACCATCCCTCTCCGGCCCCATCATTAGTTCTCGTGAGTCACCTTGCAGGGAATTGTCAAAAGTCCTCTTGGACAATCTTAACACCATATGGGTCAGGAAAAACTGACTCCTTTCATCAAAAATTCCAGGGATTTCGTAGAGAAGTCAAAATCCCTAAAGTTGACTGAAACTGACAAACCTGGTAAGTTTTTGATGTCGGAAAGTCTATTTACAAATGTACCAGTTCCAGAAACTCTTCGAATTATTAAATCACGTCTCAAAGAAGACCAAACACTAAAGGATAGAACTAAACTTCCCGTGCCAGTAATTTTGGAACTGTTAGAACTATGCACTCTAATGCAATTATTTTGAGTTAGAGGGTAAAATTTTACCGTCAAGATGAGGGGATGCCCATGGGTTCTCCACTGTCCTCCTATTTTCCGCCAAATATACTTTATGGAGGAATTCGAGCGAAAAGCTTTGGCTTCAGCTCAGTTCAAACCGAAGATTTGGTGGAGGTATGTGGATGATACCTTTGTTATTTTTTCTCATGGAGACAATTGCATTAAATAAAATTTTTGAATCACATTAATAGTTTTTCTCCTTCCATCCGCCTCACAATGGAAGTGGAAGTCCAAAACAAGCTTCCCTTTTTGGATGTGGTTGTATTAAGAGATAGGGCGTCCTTAAAGAAACAACTGTATTTCGGAAAGATAACACACACCGCAGGAAAAATATATAAATTATCCAATCCAACCATCAAAAATCTGTCAAAGAAGGAGTAAGCCTACTCGTTGTTTGATAGAGCAAAGAGCTTGGGTTAGCTCAGATAAAGGATGGACTAAAAAGAAGAATATTAGAGAAAATTGAATCGGATCTCAGAAGCAATGGATACCCTCAATTAGTAAATTAATAAGTGCAAACGAACCCAGAAGAAATCATTCCTGAGTCAGAAAAACAGAATGGTGATAAATTTGCGTTTATGTCAATCCCTTATGTGCCGGGATTATCGGAGAAAATTAGAAGAGTAGGTAGAAAGTACAACATTAGAAACGCTGTTTAAAACACACAACACTCTTAGACAAAGTCTCGTAAAAACAAAACCAAAAAATGGCACACAGGATTCCAAAAACTGAGTTTACAGTAATAAAATGTAGCTGCAATAGGGAATACATTGGCGAGACAAGAAAGACCACGAAAAATAAAAAAAGGATAAAAGAACGACAAAGAAAACACGAGAAAGGGTTTCACAGAAAAGATCAAAAATTTGCAACACCATTAGTTGGTTCCGAAGACCATCCTATGAATTGGATTGAAAGCCCACATAATACATCGGGAACCACATTTCTCAAAAAGGAAAATTAATTGAGGCAAACATACATTAAATTGGCGAGCCCAACCAATCAGTCAACCATCAGTCGAGATTAGGCCGCTTTGGTTGCCAATTCTAAAAAGATGAACTAAAAGAGAATACCAAAAGTAATCAAACAAACGATCGGATATTTTTGCAATAAACCAATGCGGAGTCACAATATGGTTTTAAGAAGTTTCATCTCGCATGAACCAATAATATAAACGAAAGGGCCCCATCTCTGTTCCCCTTCCCTTGTATATTCCGCCATCTTGTTTTAGCCGGCCGTCACGATTACCATTGGCCATACCCCCTCTGTTCAGTCGTAAAATGGTTAGTAGACGAGTGACAAGACATATTGTGACCTGTATTCCGTAAGTTTAGTTTAATGATTGGTGTTTAGTATAGTTTTTTTATTAAAGTGCATGTCTTTAGTGTTAGTGAAGTTGACATACAACATGTAGGTTGTGATTCCTGACTCAGGCGTGCCACAACGCTTTAGTAAGATTTGTTTATTTTAACCTAGTTTGTAATTATGTATTAGGTTAGTTCTTTACCTGAAGAAGAGATCAGATTGCAGATCTCGAAACGTAGTGTTACTGTTTTCTTGTTTCACTTAACGATGGCAAATGTCCGGAAAAATCCTGTTTC
>NW_025779189.1:0-29691 GCF_021130785.1 Homalodisca vitripennis
ATGCGTTAGAAAACTTTCATTTTTAACAATCTAGATAGATATTTTTTAATTTTTTTCACTTTTGGAACGATTATCCAAAAAACTCAGACTGGGACTATAGCGGGAGTACAGGTTTTATTGATTAATACAGTTCTGTCAAACTTCCCAAAGTTCCCCAAACCTTTTTTCGTATAAAGCTTCCCCCACAGTAAATTTTTCGTTTTTTAATCCTTTCTATTAGATGGACTCTAGCGGAGTAGCGGGTTTTATATATTAATACATTGCAGTAAAACTCCGCAAAGTTCGCCAACCGTCTTTTCGTATAAAGCGTTCCCCACAGTCAATTCTTTTGTTAATCCCTTTTCTACTTAAACAACTCAACTGGACTCTACGGAGTAGCAGGTTTTATATGATTAATACAGTTGCTAGTCAAACTTCCGCAAAGTTCCCACCGTCTTTTCGTAAAAAACGTTACCACCGTAAATTCGTTTTTTAATGCCTTTCTACTTAAACAACTCAACTGGGACTATAGCAAGTACAAGTTTTATATGATTAAACTTTGCTAGTAAAAATTTCCGCAAATTTCCCGCCACCCTCTTTTCGTATAAAGGTTCACCACAGTCAATTCGTTTGTTAATGCCTTTCTACTTAGACTGGACTCTAGCAGGAGTAGCAGGTTTTATATGATTAATACATTTTGCTAGTCAAACTTCCGCAAAGTTTCGCCAACCGCCCTTTTTCGATAAAGCGTTCCCCCACAGTCAATTTTTGTTAATCCCTTTCTACTTAAACAACTCAGATGGACCTAGCAGGGTACAGGTTTTATATTTAATACTTGCAGCAAATTCCGCAAAGTTCGCCAACCTCTTTTCGTATAAAGTTTTCACCACATCAATTCTTTGTTAATGCCTTTCTACTTAAAAAACTGGACTAGCGGAGTAGCAGTTTTATATGATTAATACATTGCAGTCAAACTTCCGAAAGTTCCCCCCCGTCTTTTGTATAAAGCGTTCACCACATCATTCGTTTGTAATGCCTTTCTATTTTAAAAAAAGGACCAAAGCGGGAGTAGCGGGTTTTATTGATTAATACATTGCTAGTCAATTTCCGCAAAGTTCGCCAACCGTCTTTTCGTATAAAGCGTTCACCACAGTAAATTCGTTTGTTAATCCCTTTTTTAACTTAGACTGGATCTAGCAGGAGTAGCGGGTTTTATATGATTAATACAGTTGCTATCAAAACTTCCGCAAAGTTCGCCAACCTTTTTTTTCGATAAAGCGTTCCCCACAGTAAATTCTTTGTTAATCCCTTTTATTTAAACAACTCAGACGGACTTAGCAAGGAAATATCAGTTTTTTATATAAAAAAAATTAATCGTTGCAAAGGGTCAAAAAACACACAACTTCCGCAAAGTTCGCCAACCGTCTTTTCGCATAAAGCGTTCACCTCAGTCAATTCGTTTGTTAATGCCTTTCTACTTAAACAACTCAGACTGGACTCTAGCAGGAGTAGCAAGTTTTATATGATTAATACAGTTGCTAGTCAAACTTCCGCAAAGTTCGCCACCCGTCTTTTCGTAAAAAGCGTTCACCACAGTCAATTCGTTTGTTAATGCCTTTCTACTTAAACAACTCAGACTGGACCTAGCAGGAGTAGCAAGTTTATATGATTAATACAGTTGCTAGTAAACTTCCGCAAAGTTCGCACCCGTCTTTTCGTATAAAGCGTTCACCACAGTAAATTCGTTTGTTAATGCCTTTCTACTTAAACAACTCAGACTGGACTCTAGCAGGAGAGCAAGTTTTATATGATTAATACAGTTGCTAGTCTAACTTCCGCAAAGTTCGCCACCCGTCTTTTCGTATAAAGCGTTCACCACAGTAAACTCTTTTGTTAATGCCTTTCTACTTAAACAACCTGCCTTCCCCCCAAAAACAAATATTTTGAGATAAACCAATATTCGTTTATACCCTGATAAGCTAGACGAATAAAGAAAATAATTTTTTTTAATTAACACCAAATTATCTATATTGAAAACATATCATGTAGTCATCCATTTGTGAGTGGTCAAGCTCAGTTTTGCGCCCAGATTACAATATTGCGTATGCTGCAATAAGAATCCATAAAAAAATGAAATCATTAATATAATATTTACGACATTTACTAATTAACGTGTATTTAATTTTGACTAGGTAAAGTTACAAAAAATTCAACCCTCTATTACCAATTGAGCTACTTCATTCCCAAAAATTAGATTTGACTAGAGGTATTTCAAAAACGAGACGAATCACGAGTATTTTATGATTAATTATCTAACGTCACATAAATATCAAACGTAGAAATCTTGAGATTGGGATAACTAAACTTCAAAAATTTTATATACTTATTTCATTATGACAAGAATGTGAGTCAATCTATATCATTTCTGGTGAAAAACACTTAAGATTTAAACCGGTTTCGATATTAACCGTTCAGTGAGTTGCCGATGAAGTTACCTTCAAGAAGAAACTAAAAAATTACTTGTATGTACAAAAACAATACTATGAAGTAATAAGTATTTCGTCCTAACCATTTGCTGTGTTTAACAAGAAATCAACAAGAGCTACTGCAATGGGAAATGTGAAATAAAAAATAGCATTGTGAAATTTGTTCAGTATGAGTGGTGACTTAAAATACTTGTATGACCTCTTAGATACTAATAGCGTAGAAAATGTTTGGGGTTGTTAAGGGACACCAAGGTTCCCGAGACATACAGCAAATTAAAAAAATTTCTTATTCTACTAAAAGGTAGCAGTAATCCCACACGCTACTTGAAGCTGGAACGGGGTTTTCGATGAGGTTTTGCATTGCCAAAAAGTCAAATGTTGAACGAATATAGCATTCGTTAAATTTCTAGAAATTTATTGCAGAAAAAAAAGAGAAAATTGTTGTAAGCCCTACTGATGTGGATAGGCATCAAATGGACGCTCAGCTTAAGGGAAAAAATTGCCACTTGACACATTCACATTGTTGTTCCTTAAGTTTTAGATTTCATAAACAGAATTGTTTACAATTAATACAAGTTCGCTGAGAGCTAGGGCGGATAGTGCCGAAAATCAAAAATATGAACGAAAATTGGACATGGAGTCTTTTTCGATAATATCTCTTGTATTTTTGCTCTATAAATAAGTTTATACAAGTTTAAATATGTTATTATTAGGCTTAGATTGGTTTATAAATGTATTTATTCTGCTATTTCCCTTGTCATTAATGCTTTACGCTTAAAACAAATATAGGCTATTCGTTAACGCTTAGAAAACCTCATGGAGTTATATTGCGCTATCAATTGAAATTCATATTTTGTCTCTATATTTTAGAAGAGTCATACATTTCGAACCCTATGTAAGTTTATTTCCAAGATATCGTTAAGAAACGAGACAGAAAACAAAAAATTAATTCTTCCAACCCCTTGAGTGATAGGAGGGCTTCAAAACGATCAGCCTAAAACCATACTAAGAAAAGTCAAATATAAGTACAAAAATACAGCTCGAGAAAATACCTGTGGTTTATTTTTGATGAGTTGTTACCTTTGTATAGCTCTACCTAAAAAACTATTCCAGGCGGTTCCATTTATGGAGCAACGCATATACTGTAATTTGAGAATTTCCACCCATAGAAAAGTTTGACATCATATTGGTTATTGTTAGATTAGGTTTGCAAGTTGGAATTACCAAGGTCTGGTTTGTATCATGGTACACAGTTAAATATAGTCACTAACGTAAAAACAAAACGGTATATGGTGATATGCATTGAATTCACAACGCGGAACTTAATATCAAACTTGTCACTAGTTTGATGGTGGAATGGTCCATACAAGCGTTTGACACATTCTTCAACCCAAGATGACTTAATCTTACTAGTGGAATGATGGTATAGTCCCTATGCACATGGCCATTGTTAATCATATAATATTAGTGCCTATTAATACTAAGTAATTAAGCTTAATTCCTCGTTTGAACAAACATTAAGAGAGAGAGAAAATCTACTAGTTATAAGTGCTGAAGTTTGTGCTTAAGATAATAAAAAATAATCAAAATACATTTCAGGGTGATATTTTATTATATTAAGGTAAATATTTCAAAAGTGGGCGTGTTAAAACATTAACATTTTTATTCAGTTAATTGTTTTTTAAAAACGCCATATGTTATTTTATTTAGTTTTAGGCCTATTACGGGTGGAACTTTGGCTAAAACTAACTAAAAAGATGAATAATATTATTATAGTACTTCACTATGTTACTAACGAAAATTCTCACCCAAATTGGAGGTGTACATTTGGGTATCCACACCAACTTTACAAAATTTTCTCGTGCAAGAGCGTTTTTGAATTCGCGATGTAATTTTTACCGTACTGGGAATCTCCATGGTTCAAGTTCTATGCAAAAAACTATACAGCAATACTTGGTTTGCCATTATTTATTCGGAGTAACTATATACAATTTTATATCTATTTAAAATATTCATTATTACACCTTTGGCCGCTTTAACATTTGGATAAAAAAGCAAATTTAACCATGTCCCCAAGTTCCGGGATAGAATTTTATCTAACCAGATGTTGATGAATATATACCTTGATTAAGTAATTTTGAAAAAAAAAAAAAAATATATATATAAAATTTTTCTTCCATGTATATTTAATTTTTAGCAATCTGATATACTTACAGGCAGCTTGTAACATAACTTGGATGAAAGTTTTATGATTAAAATCTTAGTTTGGGATTTATAACATTTTATTTACATAATAGTACAGTTTTGAGTTAATATCCATGGATTGGGAGATTATATTAAATTTACTCGATGGGTGATTGAAATGTTTCTTTTGTTATTACGGGAAAAGTTGTAAGGTTATTTTGGATTCTTACGCCTTAAATAGTGAAATCAAATCCTGAAGGGATGTAAATATGATATTTATTGTTGCTATATAAGTAACTGATATCTTCGGTTCGCGTATGTAGTCGGACATTGATTCCCATTTCAGTAGATGCGGCCAGGCTAATACCTACAATACTTCCCTTCTCACATATTGTCATCAAACCACAAATTCCCATCTTCCAGTAGTAGAAATGTTAACATACCAGTAACGCTGGTTTACTGGTCTTTTACTTTTTTTTTTAAATTGGTGTTAAATATTTCTATGGTTTTTATTGTTAGAGATTTTCTTAAAAAGTGGGTTAATATCTAAAAATTAAAGATTTTTTCTTAAAAAAACGCATCTATTGTCAAAGAACAAACTTAAAACAAATAGTAGAATTTACTTTTGTTTAAAATTTGAGTTTCACAACAGGAACGGTAATTTTTTATGCTGATTTCTGAAAGTTCGTAGCACATATTGGTATTTCAAACAGCATGCTGGAACTTTCTCTCACTCAGGAGTAATTAATTATAGTAGATTTCCAAATCATGTAGGTTTTAATTACTAGACTCTAGAAAATGAATAGCTAATTTGAAATTTTAACGAATGTTCGAATGTTTTAATAATTAAACAAAGTGTGAAAAAATGTATTGTTTACATATGTTGGTAAGATTAGTTTCCTTTAGAATCCTTTAGTTTATGTTTAAATTTTACTTTAAAATAAATAATGTCAGAGGGAAGATGGGGTATTTTAACCTCTTTTTTCTAGTTGATTTTCATGTATACCTTAGCATAGAGTTTATCTCAAAACTCAAACGTAAACGTTATTGTATGGAAAACGTAACTTACGGTGGGTGTACGGTGATGGTTCAAAAGCGGCCCTAAAGACTTCTTTGATGTTTACTAATTGCGCTGTAACATAAAAAGAGGTGAACATCTGCTCGTAGTTGATTGCAAACACGGTTTCTGCGCCGATTAGTTTGCATGTTGCGAAACTGGCTTCGTATGTGACTATCAGATGAACGATAAACCAAGCGCAGCTTATATCCATGTGCACGACTGAAATTCACTACCATTAACGCGTTACTCCGTCGTTTGTTTAAATACCACCCTTCCCCACACGAAGAATGCCCTTTTGAAACGCAACTTAAAGGTTTATAACACACAGGGATATCTATGGATCCAAAGCGATGAATTCTGTAATGTTCAACAAATCTTACAATGACAGACGTGGGCTAAGGAATCTCACATGAAAAATACTACTTAAAGCGAAATAAATTCCTCATATAATCATAAAATATATTAACAAATATTTTATCAATGAAACTCAAAAGGTATTGAGTTATGTACTAAAATTAATGATAATAAATAGGCCTTAGTGAATGACCACAGTCCGTAAAGATGTACACTATATGTAAGACTGTTTAGACTTTATATTGGCGTTTACAATAAATATAGAAGAACAGTGCAACCTGAGTTGTGACAGTTTAGGGAATGCCGAAAACGAGGCAAGCATCTCCCAGGAACATTCCCGGCAAGGAAACTTTACAGTGACACCACTGAGGTGGAATAACAAACAGAGTTACTGACTCAGCGTCTGTTACAAGCTTACGCCATTGGTGTATTTCTCAACTTTTAAATTGACTTTGAATCGTTTGGGGTTACTTTATAAAACAAATTGAAAAATTTGTTTACATACTTCTTTGCTGTTTTTTAGTGTATGCCAGAGTAAATATAGCTCGTTTTATGTAAGTAATATTTTTTAGTAGGTACTTATATAAATACTCTAATTGTAAATAATAAATTATAATCTTATTAATTATTATTATAAATTTTTTCCAAGTGGAGATTGCTAGGCATTAGAAAAAGAGTTGAAACTTTTTAAAATTATAATGCAATAAAGCAAAAGAACGCTATTAACACTAGCTGTTTAGATATTTTTTGGCTTAAAGTTTTAAATATTAAATTAAAATTCAAATTGTAATAAACGCAATCTAAAACTGCTTAAGGTAAATATAAATTGATGTAAATATTTTGTAAATATTTCCATTATAAAAGTAAATAGTAACGTACGATTGAATTGAATCATCAATTTACAGAAACTTTTTCCCAAACACATGAAAAGGGGTAAGCTAAATCCTTTTCTGTTTGGAACAATGTTTCTTTAAAATGTGGGAAATTTAGCAAAGGGTAAATGTGAGGAACAGGAAACAAAGGGGATCTGTAGAAACACCTCTCCAACACCCTCCCCATTCTGTTTGCTTTTAATAGTCCCTTTTAAAAATTCCATTTAGCATGGTTCCGATAAATGCCTTTTAATAATATTAGAATACCACTGACCAAGCTGTTTAAATTTATACATGCCCAAATTTTCCCTTAACAGAAAATTTTTTCGCTCACTTTGAAAGCACGGATACTGGAAAAATAATTAAAGTAAAAAATTGATTTTAAAACGTTTTGCACGTCTTATTTTTTTTAAACAACAAGTTCCCTTCTAAATTTTTATCACTATTACCCTCAAAATTTTAATTTACAAAACACCATACATTTACCCTTTGCACAAAGTTTAATCAGAAATTGCCATTGTTACTAACAATAAGATGGTAACACTCCTTTAAAAAGAACTTACATGTAGCACCTTCAAAAAGTTGTAATTATGATATGAAAGATTTTTTTAAAAAACAGAAAAATTTTTTAAAAATAGTAAACCAATAAACGTTTTTTTTTTGTTAAAATTAAAGAACGTTCGGTCAATAAATTCAATTGAAGTTCTGGCATCTAGTTAAATGGTTTTTTTTAAATTTTAAAATTCTAAGTTATTAAATTTTTATTGAAAAATCTTCAGTATATACGGAAGAAAACTCAGATATATATATATAATATAATATTATATATATATATATATATAATATATAAAAACCAGGAGGGTGTATTTGAGAGGGAAATCTGACCACAAATATTGATATTACTGTTGGAAGCAGACTTATTGTTCCAAGGGAATGATAAAAATCACTTTACTGTATTTTTTATTGGTTGAAGGTGTAACGAAAAATTAATGTAAGCCGATTTTTACGAGTTTTTCATATTTTTCAGTTCCAAACACTGATAATTTTTTTAAAAGAATGAAGAAAAGTTTTGTAAGGTAAACATTAATTTTACTTTTCACTATTTAACCACTTATATTTTCTCATATACGATATTTTACTACTTATCGCAATTTGTAAACGTTTCCCTTTGACAATATAATGGTTCATGAACAATAATTTATAAAAAAAAAATTTTCCTAGTATTCCGATTTGTTCTTTTTGTCACAATTTAAATAAAAAAGTTTTAATCTTTGGGTTAGTTTTGAAATTAACAGACATAATGGCGGGATAAAACCTCTTACCAATAAATAATGTATTACCAATCCAAACCCAGAAGGAACTAATATGGATAATAATACATTCCGCTATTTAAAATTTAAATTCATACACATGGGATTTTTGGAAGTACCTATACCACCGTAAACAAAAGGACTAAAACTAGTTCATGTAAAACGGTAGAAGTTTTAGACCAATAACTGCTCCACCATCTGAAAGGGTTTCCAAAATATTAGCCCTTTTGGGCCCCAACTCAAGTTTTGTGTCTGAACCAAACAAGTGATTAAAATTTCTCCCCGCTATTTTTGGGAAATAAAAATAATTTTACTTTCTGTAGAAAGCAAGATAGATTTTGAAAACCCCACATGTTTTTATATTTAAAAATAACAAACACTTTCCTTTTGAATTTATGTTTTCCATCCCTTTTATCATATAAAAATGTGAACCAGTGTGACATATAAAAAATGTAATCAAAGTTTATAATAAAGATTTTTTTAATTGAATTTAATTTAAATATAAAATTACCCCTTTTAAAAAACCCCAATTATTTATCATTTTGAAACGCAAAAAAAAATATTAATACTTTAATGTTGTTTTTATAATGTTTTTTATAAAGGCTTTAAAATTTAAAAGATATGTTCATTCATAATTTAAAGTTTAATCACATTTGAAATTAAAACTTAAGTTCAGTAAAAATTAAAAAGTAAACTGTTGTTTTTGGAAAATTTTTGTAAAATAATACAACAATAACAACCAGACTATTTTATAAAAAAAAAAGAATAAAATACAAAAATTTTGCACATTCTAATAACCTAGGTTTTGGATTTGGATGGAAGATGGATACTTTTGGGCACCCTGGGGGATTTTCTAAAAACCCTTTTTTTGTAAAGATTTAAGATAGTTTTAAATCTCCAGTATCTTGATGCAAGTTTGGAGATAATTAATAATTTAAAAATTTTCCCCATTTACCCACTACTTCCTTAAGGGAGGACGCCAACAAGGAGTCGGGGGGGAAAAAAAATCTTAAATGTAAGGATAGAGAGTAAAATTAAGGCACTTCTTGAGCACAAACCCCTATTTCCTACTTCAAACGGCCCAAAAAAAAGCAGCCGTTTTTTTTTTGCATAATTAACCACAAAAAATATACATTGAGGAGCTGGTTATTTAAACAGTAAAAAACCCAGAAAATTACAATTAATGTTTACAAAACAATTTCCATTATTAGAAGCAGTTAAATAAAATAAAATCAAGGGAAATAAATAACTATGAAACCCTGACAGTAAAGGTTTTTTTTCCCTTTGATATGGGGTATCCCGCAAACAGAAAATATTCTGCTTAGGAAATTTTTTGTTAGTAAAATTTAAAAAATTCATTAGCGGAGACAGGCCAATCGGTTTTTACTTCATTTTTTTTTAGTTGTAAATTATAGTTTTCATGATTTCTTAAAAAAAGTGTAAAAAAAGACAGATATTGAGCATTTACCTCGTTATTAATACTTTTAACAATCTTTACGCTACGGTTTCAAGATCTGCAATTGATCTCTTCTTAGGTAAATGACCTTAACTAAAGCATACTAAAGTCTAGGTTAAAATAAACCAACTTAAAAATAATGGACTAAAAAAAATACCGGCACTTTCAGGACCTTTCCAGATGCCTTGAGTTATGGCAGGGTCGAAAGATGCAAAGGAGGGAGCTGACAAACCCCAAGAACTCCTTAAACGTTCCCTTTATAGTTGAGAACTATCAGAGCCGTGGTTTAAAATGGCTGAGCCCTAGGCTCTAAATCTCGTAAAGTCTTGGCTTATTTATTTTTTAGCTTCAGAGACGGGGATCTTAAAGTCCGGGAGCTGCAAGAGTCCGGATCCACAAACACTGGGAGCTGCCGAACCCCGGGGGCTTTTACAGCTCTCAATTTAGGGATCTACCAAAAAAAGAGGTTCCCAAACTGGGAACTTACATATTTTTTAAAACCAAGTCAATTATATTTTATAAACTCTTTTTTAGGTAAAAAAAAAAAAATGTGGGTTTCATTTTTAAAAAAATAGTTTTAATAACTGTAAAATAGACCATATTTTTAAATTTTTTAAAGAGCTTCATTATTTTAGAGGTAATAATATGTCCCGAAATGACGCAAAAGTATATTAGTTCCTAAAAGGCCCTCCCAATTGATTACATATAAAATTTTTTTGTAGTTAAGGAAATTGCTAATACTTACCGAGTGCTATTTTGTAAGTCATTTTTTTAATGTATGATAAAAAACATAAAATTGTTGATGAAAAGGAAATTTCTTGAAATAACTAAAAATTAATTTTTGTATTTTTTTACTAGGGAAAACAATATATTCATGTAATAAACGTCTCATTAAGTATAATAAAGCCAAAATGAAATAAATAACACGCAATATACCCGGTCAGAATAACAGTTCGTTGGCTATGCTCCAAATATTCCGGAAATTTTGAGTCAAAGATGGGAGTTGTTTCCCAAAGGGAAAAAATCTGTTTTGAAAGTTATGACGGTTTTGTCATAACCCTAAACACCCTTATAAAAATTTTATAATTACTACCAAAAAACATAATCTTTTATTGGGGTTTTGTTTTCTCTATAAATTTGTCACTTTTCGATTCAAAATCAGAATTTTTTATTTATATTAAACTTTTTAATCAAAGGTGTGGGGGAAACCCAAAGGGGGGTACGCCTTGAAAGGGGTTATTTCCCATGACTTCTGACGCATAATACAAAATAGTTGTGTGTATCGTTGACCCCAAGTTAAATTTAAATTTTTTTTAAAGGTAATTAAGACCGATCAGATGGAAAGTTAGTAAATTTAGTTCCCAAAACGGGAACACATGTATTTTTCTTGTAAAAATCTTACTGTAATAAATTTAAAAATTTTTTAAAAATTTTCCATCTATTTCAGTCTTTACTAAGTCCCGGTCTTAAAATCTGCATCATTTGTATTTGTGTTTTGCATTATGCCCGGGTTGGGGGGGGGGGGGGGGGGGGGGGGGGGGGGGTGGGGGGGGGGGGGGGGTGGGTTATTGAAATAACAATTAAAAAATATAGATTAAAGATTACATTAATAATATTTTAAAATTTTACGCATGAATCAATAATCACGCAAGCAACAGAACTACACTTAAATAATTTTCCCCCCAAAATTTAGTTTACAATAAACAAAATTTCCCCATTTGATCCTTTTTTTCTCATAACTATAAAAATTCACGCAATAGAAATTAAAAACTCAATTACTGCGCACATAATACGGCAGAACTTCCAGACTGAAAGTAGTACTCTGACATTACCATGTTAGACAGCTTGCTGGAGCTAGGAACCTTGAAGTCTAATTTGTCGTATTCCCCACCATTGAGAAACACACGGCATATGCTTAGAAACTTGACGAATCAACCTGGTACATTTAGTAAAATATGATCTCCATGTACTTCAAACGTTCTAAGAGACATGTTACACCCCGTCAAGACATATTTTATAATAAAAAGTATAAATATTAGATGTTTATGTAAAAATATATTATTTTAGTAAAATTGAATAAGATTGAAATTTGAAGTTAAAGTTATATGATGTAAAGAATAATTATACTTACAATAATAATTATATAATCTAGATAGTGATAACAACCTAATCTTGATGTTTTTGTTTTCCTCGTTATAGTTGGGGTGCACTGGGGGTTCTGATTCTAATTTAACATTTTTATTTAAGTAAATATTGGTTTATATTAGTTTTCTTTCCAACTTTAATACTACCCTCTATAAACACAAAGTATTAAAATAACAGTTTTGATCATAAGTTAATAAACCTTTGGGGGTTTTTTTTTTGTGTTTGTTGTTTTGATTGTTGTTTTACCTGTAATGTAACAAAATAATAAAGAAAACAAAAACTATAAAATAACCTATGGGAAGATCACTACCAACCAATCAAGCCTTGGATTCATCACACCTTGGAGAAAAGATTATACAAACTGAAAAATATCTCATGGTAGCCTAACACTTTTTAATCAAGGTGTTGGAACCAACGGAGGGTACGCCGTGAAAGAGTTATTTCGATGACTTCCTTACCATAATTCAAATTAGTTGTGTGCTATCGTTTGGCAGTGAAATTATAGTTTACTTTTGTTTAATATCAAAGGGTAGCAAGTTTAAGTGTAAGGTGTAGGTATTTAGTGCAAAATAGGTATATTTGTGGTGTTCTTGTGATTACGACAAGATTCTGTATCGCGTAAATATTTTAATATTGTTAAATCTTGTCCTATCGAGTTCGCAAATGCTTTACTCATTCTGTGCGGAGTCTATAATTCTGCATCTGGGGTGAGGGGCTAGTAGTGGCAAATTACATAATTAATCTCAGTTTGAGTTTACTGTTGATGTGGTTAGTAAGAGAATTGATTATTATTATAAGTAAGATGAATTGGATTAATATAGAGGTTTATATTGGAAAATTAATGATTTTGAACCATATTATGTTAGTATAGATTAGTTTTGGGACCGCTAAGATGAAGGTGGGGAGTCAAGAATAAATAATTGGACTAAGGGAGAAGTGGTTGGCGATATAAGTATATAATTTGAAAGACATGTTTAGATTTTGTAGCAAATGGATTTAGACGCGAAAATTTTGTAAGCATGATTAGTAAAGTATGTTTGGTGTACAACGTGTGGACTGTA
Organism: Homalodisca vitripennis; assembly: GCF_021130785.1. Taxonomy (NCBI): domain Eukaryota; kingdom Metazoa; phylum Arthropoda; class Insecta; order Hemiptera; family Cicadellidae; genus Homalodisca; species Homalodisca vitripennis. Next base: position 12,908 of record NW_025779189.1, read on the forward strand.
CCAAGTGATGGGCAGTTTGTGACTGGGTGGCGAGATACTGGGTACTAATTTGGTCTTGGTATTTTCCCCATGAAATCACACGGCATTTGACTTGAAAAAACAGGAATTGAACCGTGGGTATAACTCTGATTAGTATAATAGGTTCATCCATATTTGTTTATTATTTAGAATTTAACTTGATTACTTACGTCAGTACGTTCTTAAGAGAAATTGTGATCTCCCATCTAGACAGATTTTATATATAAAAAGTAATATTATTAGTTATTTATTTGATTTAGTTATTTTATTAGAGGGAATTGAATAGAGTGAGTGAAAATTTCGAAGTGTAAATTAGATGATGGGTTAATCAAAGAATATCTAAGATATAGTTAGAACTTTCTAATAAACGTTGACATAAATGATCAATCATGTAGTGCGAGTAGGACATTTAAAATACAGTACTAAAGATGTGAGGACGGCTTAACGATTACATTGGGAGGTAACAATTTATTGATATAGTTGAAGATATGTTGTTTACATTAGGAATAATAAAACAACCTTGAAGTCGTGCCCAATTGTGGAGAATGAAACGTTATAAGGGTTAGGATAGTGTACATATGCTGGCGATACTGGAAAAGTGTTAAAAACAAGATAAATGAAACAATTCAACAAGTTTATGTAAATAATTTAAATGACTTGATGGGAAAATAATTTTGTGTGTTTTATGTAATACCTGAAATTTAAGCGACACATTCCTAAATGACTTAAGATTCTTTAAATTGCGGGTATTTAAATATTTAAATAACTTACTCCGTTACCAGACGTAAAGACCTCTCTTTTTTACATCCTATAATAATATGTATTGTGTATCCTAATTGAATTAATATGTGGTTATGTGTGTACGTAATGGTGTCCAGATAAAACAGAGGATGGTTGCTTTTAGTCACATGTTGTCAATAAAAAAACCATCTACTCTATGGTCAGTTATATAAGTAGCCAGACTAATTGTTAATGTTTCCCCCCGAACGAACATTTGATGGTTATTGGAGTACAACGGGTGGGAGTAGGTAGGGGGCATATGTGAAAGTGTAATAGGGTTTTAGTGTGGATAGAACTAGGCTATTGAGTAGTATGGGTTGTAGGGTATATTTTAGCATCCGCAATTTATGAAGATGATATCTCGTATAACTAGTGGATTATGTGACAGTCACTCGACGAGGTCTAAAATATATTTACATTTAGAAGTCAAAATGATTGCTGGAGGCCAGAATAAAGTATAACGTGCATGTAATTGGTTTAACATCTAAGAGGTAATATAAGTGTTATTATATTTGTTAATAGACACTTCATGTCCATAGACTTTTAACAGATGTTTGAAACGCAGTAACGGGCTGGTTGAGTAAATTGAATGTGATCAGCTGAGTGTAAGTGAATGTACTTCAAAAACACCGGACAGTACCAGCCTATTTACCTGTTCAAATATGGGCCACCATGTAGTATACTAACATAATAACTGTACGGATCAAAGATATGTGTCGAGATTGCCAGAATATGGGAGTGCATGTAAAAAAATTGATGGGGGGAAATGAGATGTGTATCTTATCAGAGTAGAAGTGAAAGTGAGATAGGGCTATGTATATATATACCAATTGTGATGACCGCTCACGTTTTACAAGACAATTTGGACTCAAAGTGAGAAGATTTGAATAGGTATGGCGAAAATTGGTATGTATAGACTATGGATTTGTGTTAGGAGATATAGTTGATATGGCAGTTGTATGTGTTGTTAAGGTGTTAATGGGGGTTTTCATTAAGGTAAATTAACTTTATGGATTTGATTGTAGTCAAATAAATTAATACAGGAATTGATTTTTATGTGGATTAATTATAAATTGCAAGATAATAAATGGAGTACTCTGTTAAAAATTCTTATCATGACCAATGAATGTGGCGGAACTTATAAATCGGCTACAGTACGGCAAAAGCAGTTAATGATAAATAATTACTATCAGTAACGATAATAAGTACCGAAGACCAACTAGACTGATAACGGATTTTCATTGGGGGATTCCTGTTTGGCTCAATATACTTAACCGCGAAGTCGAGAGCTTTGCCCATCTATCCTACTGGGGCCATCCTCTCAATCCAGTCAAACATCCACTTGAGCTAGTCAACACGCCTGAGACATCCAGCCTGATAGCTACCAACACTTATGTTATCAGAATGAAAAATCTTACCGATATAAATGGGCTGTTACTGTGTCATGAGTGTTGAATATGTACTCGTAGATAATGGCATTCATTGTTAAATAATATCTATGACTTGTGTGAAGGACCCTTGTAAACCACTAATATGAGAGGAGTATCACACACACATTAGATAGACTATACTAGTAACGTATAGAGTAAATATGATAATATATAATCAGTACACAAAATTTATGAATAGTGAGCCAGTTAAGGGTGTTACGTCTAGCGTCTAACGGCATGTAACCCGCCAAAACAGTGAATCCATGATCCGAACGTAATTGTATAATTAGTTGATAAACAAGTACTTACAGTGTATAGATAACCGGAGTTATGTATATAGGTGCGTAATGGATTAATGTTAAGTGGGATATAACTTTATTTTTTCACATGACTACACGAGTACCTAGCAGCATCACAAGCGAACAACCGAAGGTTGCTATGATCTACGTACTCGTATAAATTAACCACGTTACATCTGTTAGGAGCTAGAGCTGACACACTCTAAGTTGGCCAATTAATACCACCAACAGCGAAAATGTCGCTTAATTCAGGTTTAATTGTTTATTGGAATGTATTTGGGTTCTACCTTAGGTCGATTATTGCCGATTTAAGAGTAGCATATATTCATCACCTTACCCTGTGAGTTGCCCTAAGAATTCTAGTACAAGTACAAAGTTTAGCTTAAATCGTTTTTAATAGTATTACTGCTTAAGCATCGTTAAACAACAACAAAATATCACCACTTTCGCTTATAAACATCATTATTGATATTCTGATTCCGACGAACAAACACCTCACTCACGCCCTCAACACTGGATTAATATGCTAGTCAACTCTGCTCTCCAGTAATGGCCACGGATACCCGGAACCCCACACGGAGGTAACGAACATAGGACACATTTTATTCCGCATAACATTGTGACTTTATTTTTTTGGAAATCGAATATGTAATTGTGTTATGATATAATAATGTTGATGTAATGTTATTAGCTCATGAAGGATTAATACGCCTGAATTGGACGGGGACGAATTGAAACCCTTCCTGCAGGTAAAATGGGGACTGCTTAGCTAAGATGGTCGTATAGGAGTGGCGTTTACGTCGACTAAATTATTCCATACAGACAAAGAAGTATTCCCGCTCTCAACTGCATATTTCCGCGTAAATGCCAAACAATGCACAGACCAGATATTTAAAAAAGGTCAAGACGTAATATCCACTTAAATGAGTCTTATGTACACATCAAAAATTCTCTGAGTATGCATCAAGATGACGGTCGGTATAGCTGTCTAAAAGTCATCGGCCATCTATTATGCGCAGATAGCCCCTTTACACAAACTTAGTAACAATTTGGATGTGATATATTTACTTTGTAAAGGGGATACTACTAACATGATATGTGATAATTTATGTGAGATGGAAGATACGACATTTGACATGAATTTATTATGGCACAGGTATTATATGTTCAATTGGTACTATTATGTTTATTGCAAGCATGATGTGGGTAAATAATATATATATATTTTTGAATGAAGTGTATGTGGAGTTGGGTATAGGTGGGTTTTCCTTTTTTGTCCGTAGTATTTCTTTGGGATAGACGGGTTTGGTTTAGAAGTACTTTGTGTTTTGATATGTTAGGATATACAATTAGAGTAATTTGTAAAAAGGGGGTAATTATGAGGTATGAATGTTGGGGTAGATTGGGTTAACTATTGGGTAGATATAATTCACACATAGATCATTAAATTTATTGGTTAAACACAAGCGTATAATGAGCAGAGTCCACCGGATATGTATAGTTGTCTAAAACCCTATTCTGATTAATACATTTTTGCATTATAGACATCAGTATTAATGGGTTGGTTGACTCTGTATTGTGTGTGCTGGTGATGATCGAAGTCACATATTAATCGTGTCAATTGTTGACTTTTGTGGATGAAATTTTTATATTGGTAGATACACTTTCATTAGATTCGACAGGTAGTTGTATATCATTTATAAAATATACACACGTGTCGGGAACTTAAGTGGGCTATATATTTGGTGTGGGGGAATTCAGTACTACATAATTACAGTTGTGTGTAGGTGGCCCAAGGTCTGATTAATTTATGGGGGGAGATACGGGATTGGGCAGGGGTTTAGGGCAGTTGTTAAGTGGGAAAGTGTGACTCACTAGGACGTTATACACCTAATATAAGTGTAATTTAGGATATTAAAGGAAACGAAAGTTCAACTAGTTGGGGAGGATTGGATGTGGTGGGGTGACTTGGTTGAGATATGGACTTGGTTTATGAGAAGTGAGCATAGAGTGTCACAGTCAAGTAATTGCATCTCACAATGTGATGGGTAAAGCATTTCATACAAATCAATTGACTTCCAGTAATTGGACAAGAACATGTAACCGAAAGGTGGGAATTGATAAATTTGAGACAGACATGGGTCTACTATATCTAGAAGATAACTACTGTAAGATGTTGGTGATAAAATATGGGAGAAGCATCTACATGGTGTGTGAGAAGTTATTGAGAGGTGTGCAATGTACGGTATGATGGGGTAAAAAGAGTGATTGTAGTGGTGTTAGGGACTATGGTGACAACGATTTGAAAGATTATCTAAACATACTATACGGAAGCAATGTGTTGATTATGTTTAATTACACGGATTTGATTAAATGAACGCATTTTTTTGAAATAAAAGTTGGGGGATTCATACAGTCTACACAGTTAATCAGTGGGTTTAGTTGGTAATGGTATTAGGTATATTCATGCATAGGTTAAGATAGCTGAGGTAAAAGGGGTGTGATATTTTGTTTTGATACGTTGCTAGTTCCTAAAGCCGGCAATTAGGTTGGCCACCCGTCCCTTTGTGTATAAAACAAGCCTTGCACCACATGCAACCTAGTTGTTGAATCCTTGTGACGACTTAGAACGATCTCAGTATAATGTTATTCTCGCAGATAGCAAGTTATATATTGAATTAACTATATGTTGTGCTAGATCAAGAACTTCCTGAAGCAAAGGTTACAACTACCCTATTGCACTTTCATTTAGACAATGATCCACAAGTTCAACTGCGAGTTTTAAAGTTGCCAGTATACTAAAACAAACCCAGAGGCCCACCACACTAATAATTGTGTAGAGTATACACATATGTGGAGATGAAGAATTACGATAAGTAGAGAATATTGTAAGTATTGTAAATTATTAATAGTATAATCAGATCATAAATTTGTTCGTATGTTGTTAAACTATACACGGGTGTGGTCAAGCTAGTTTGGTTTACAGTGAAATATTAGATGTCTTATGGGAAGATGGTGTGGGAACCGACATGATATGTATTTAATTGCGGATAGCTGAATGAAAACACATTAAAAATATGAAAATGTAATTTTATTTATAGGATTGAGTTATGTTTCATATTATATACGGTTTATATTTTTTTTTGACTGAGTGAGGTAACGGGTATAACAAAGGATCGAGCGCGTCTGGTTACAATTGATTATCATTATTTTGCCAATTAAATTTAGAGATGGATCGTAGTTTTTTCTTATAGTATACCATATATTACGAGTATTGGGTTATAGGTTATATTGTTAGCAAAAATTTGCAATGTGTTTAATACTGGAGATTGGGATAAACCAAACGCGTTCTTATTGAGATATGAATTATTGTAATAAATTATAAAAGAATTGTTCAATCTGTATCGCGCTGTAACTGGGGTATTTAACTTAGACTTTATGTATAAGTAACAGGGATTGTAAGTGGAGATGAGGTGGGGCAGGATTTGGGACCTTCAAGAAGTAAACAATTAAATTACTTGTTGGTACAAAATAATAGATAATTTGAAAGTTGTAGACTACAGTTCCTAACACTTTATGATTTGGTTGACATTATATGTACTAAAAATGCTACTTAAAGTTAGTATGTGGATATAAAATTAGCATATTGTGAATGGACTGTGTTGAGTGAGTCTATAATACTTGACTGTCAACATATATACAATCAGAGTTAAGTCAGGCCATGTCAAGAGAAATGAGCAATGTAATTTTGTCGGAGTAGATCTGAGGACAGTACATTATAAGGTTTCACAAGTTGCCCACGCGACGTAAAGGAACACGGGGTAGCTGAGGGCATGCTAAATCAATTGTTGTGGGATACGATATATAAGCAGATGTGAAGTTATATAAATGAATTGCAGAAAAAAGATAAAGTGTCAGCCTACGGAGGGTAGTAGCATCAATGGTCGCTCAGCTTAAGCAAATTGCCACATGACAAATTCACATCATGTTGCTGTGACCTGAATAAGTCATGATAATAGGGTGGTTGAAACCTACCAAGATTCGCTTGTGATTTAGGCAGGTATTATATAATCGCATATTGCGCGAAAATCATAAATATATAGTTTTTTGAAAATTATGTAATCTCTTTGAGAAATTATCTTGGGGATTTCACTCACTCCAATAATGAATAAAAACGAAGTTTAATTTATGATATTTGAGAGTGCGTCTTAGATTTGTTTATAAAAGTTATTTTTCTGAGGCTATGTCCCTTAGCAGAATCTACTAACAAATATGCTTCACTAGCATACCAAACCACATGGTAGTTTTATCATGCACTAATTCATTTTAATCAGATTGTACCCTAATTTTAAAGTATTATTTCATAAAATTCAACCCTATGTTAAGTTCAATTTCCAAGTGGATCGGTAAATAGAACAGTTTTAAATGAAGATTCTCCATAAAAATGGATGATAGGAGCGTCAGTATACATCTGAACCCATACTACTAAGAATAGTCTGATAAGGAAAATATAACATGGATATAATACCTGTGGATTTTGGAGAATTGTTACCGCTTTTATACGCTTATATAAATTAACAATCGTATCGGTGCCAGTGTGGCACTCAAGTTATCAGTTTGTTGAGATATTTTCTATTATATAGTTTTGAATATTATGGTAGAGGTGGTTGTTTTTGCTGTGTTTGTCCTGAGGGTATTGATGGGTATCTAATTTTACTAAAGGTTTTAATACATATGATTGGATATGGCATGGATTGAACAAAACGTATTATGTAATCTTTCTCTTCTTGATGAATTTCCATACAAATTTGTCACACAGTCACTTCAACGCTATACGTTCCATACTATAATCATGTAATCAGTCCCTTGAACATGTCCATGGGATATTATATTGATGCAACTAATACTACGACAATGTAGGAGCGATTCCAGCTTTTAACAAGCTATTTAAGCATGATAAGAATACACATCACCGCTAGATAGTACTGATGTTGATTATTTTGTATAAAGTAATGCTTATACATGTGGCATTTTTTTATTGTTGATTAATGTACAATTCTATATGAGGCGTTTTAACATTAACAGATTGGTATTTCAGGTTAAAGGTGAAACACCATATGGTAATGCTAACAAATACTCGATGTGAATATGTAACATTAACTTCACGGTTGGTTAGCCAAGTTTTTATTGATAGTGTTCTTGTACGCTATTTACGGATGGATCTGTGATATTTAGTACAAAGGATGGGTATTTGTATTTGAGACGGTAATTTGGTCATATCGATTACATTAGATCACGCCAAGTACTATTTGGTATATATAATATTATAGAGTGGCACTCGCCCATACTATCTTTACAAATAGGTGTCGGTGCAAGTGACGATTATGGATGCACTAGTAGTATTTGTGTTATATAACGGAAGGGATGCATAATGGTTGACATTTTGATCTATGTAAAGACAATCGATTCATGCATATAAACTTTGTTATATGCCTTATTTATATTGATGTAGTGTACTATATAATTATAGGAGATATGCAGTCCTGTAAATAAATTGCACTAACTAGAAACACTTAGGTGAGCAGATTTACAGTTGGAGTATTTATGATGTATAAAGTGACGCATAGTCCGGGATAGATATTAAACTAACAGATGTTGAGACTATAACCTTACTCTAAAGTAATTTTGAAAAAAAAAATATAACAAATTTTTCTTCTTAATATTTACTTTTTCGCAATCTGATATACTTACTCAGCGAGTCTACATACTTTGGATGAAAGTTTATGATTAAAATCTTAGTTTGATTTATAACTTTTCTATTTACATAAAAGTAACATGTTTTGGTTAAAATCCATGATTGGGAATTAATGAATTTACACGATGGTGATTGGAAATGTTTCTTTAGTTAATTCACGGGAAAATATTGTACTGGTTATTTTGAATTCTTAACGCCTAAATCAGTAAATCAAATCCTGAAGGGATGTTAAATATGCATATTTAATGTTGCATATAAGTAATGAAAACATCGTTCGCTATGTAGTCGAATTGATTCATATTTCAGTAGGTGCGGCCAGGCTAATACCTACAATACAATCTTCTCCCATATTGACATCAATCCCATCTTCCAGTATGAGTAGAAATGTAACCTACCATTAACCCTGGTTACTGTATTTTACTTTTTTTTTTCAAAATTGGTTAAACATTTCTATTGTTTTTATTATTATTAGAGATTTTTCTTAAAAAGTGGTTTTAATCTAAAAAATTTAAGAAATTTTTTTTCTTAAAAACGCATGTATTGTCAAAGAACAACTTAAAACAAATAGTAGAATTTACTTTTGTTAAAATAGAGTTTCACAACAGAGAAGGTAATGTTTTATGCATGATTTCCGAAAGTCCGTTGCGACATATGGTATTCAACCACATGCTGACTTCTATCACTCATACTAATTATAGTAAATTTCCAATCATGTAGGTTAATTCCTAGACTCTAGAAAAGAGTAGCTAATTTGAAATTTAACGAATGTACACCGTTTTAGTAACTACACAAAGCGTGAAAAGAATGTCTTGTTTACGATATAAGGTACATTAGTTTCCGTTAGAATCCTCAGTTAGTTTAGTTTACATTTTCCTTTAATATAAATAATTTCAGAGGAATAAAGTGAGTTTTTAGCATCCTCTTATTTTTCTAGTTGTTTTCGTGTTACATTAACATAGAGTTTATCTTAAAACTCAAGCGTAACGTTATTGTATGGAAAACGTACCTTACGGTGGGTGTACGGTGATGGTTCAAAAGCGGCCCTAAAGACTTCTTTGATGTTTACTAATTGCGCTGTAACATAAAAAGAGGTGAACATCTGCTCGTAGTTGATTGCAAACACGGTTTCTGCGCCGATTGGTTTGCATGTTGCGAAACTGGCTTCTCATGTGACTAATCAGATGAACGATAAACCAAGCGCAGCTCCTATCCATGTGCACGACTGGCTTTCAGTGCCACTAACACGTTACTCCGTCGTTTGTTTAAATACCACCCCTCCCCACATTAAAAATGCTTGGGAAACGCAACTTAAATGTATATAACTCACGGGATATCTATGGATCCAATCCGATGAATTCTGTAATGTTCAACAACTCTTACAATGAGCAGATGTGGGCTAAGAGAATCTCACATGAAAAATACTACTTACAGCGAATTAAGTTCCTCATATAATCATATATAATGTGTTTAACAAATATTTTATCAATGTATTGAAATGTGTACTAAAATTAATGATAATAAATAGGCCTTAGTGAATGACCACAGTCCGTAAAGATGTACACTATATGTAAGACTGTTTAGACTTTATATTGGCGTTTACAATAAATATAAAGAACGGTGCAACCTGAGTTGTGACAGTTTAGGGAATGCCGACAACGAGGCAAGTATCTCCCAGGAAACAGACACGGTACGTACAGTGAAACCACTGAGGTGGAATAACAAACAGAGTTGCTGACTCAGCGTCTGTTACAAGCTTACATCATTGGTATATTTCTCAACATTTTAAATTGACTTGGAATTGTTTGTGTTACTTTATAAACAAATTGCAAAATTTGTTTACATACTTCTTTGCTTTTTTTTAGTGTATGCCAGAGTAAACATAGCTCGATTTATGTAAGTAATATTGTTAGTAGGTACTTATATAAACACTCTAATTGTAAATAATAAACTATAATCGTATTAACTATTATTATAAATTTTCCAAGTGGAGATTGCTTATGCATTAGAACAGAGTTGAAACTTTTTAAAATTATATATGCAAAAAAAAGCAAAGTACGCTATTAACAGCTAAGCTGTTAGATATATTTGGCTTGAAAGATATTAAATATTAAATTAAACTTCGAATTAGAATAAACGCAATCTAGAAACTGCTGATAAGGTAAATATAAAATGTGATGTATATATTTTGTAAATATTTATCCATTGAAAAAAGTAAATAGTAACGTACGATTGAATTGAATCATTCGAGTACACAAAAATTTTACAGCACGTGAATGTGAAGCTAAATCCGTTTCTGTTTGGAACTAACGCTTCTTTGAATGTAGGAAATGAGGTGAGAGCAAATGTGAAGGAACACGTAAACAAAGGGATCTGTAGAAACACCTCATGATAAAAACCACTTTACTCTATTATTATTGATTGAAGGGAGTAACAGAAAACTAATGTAAGCGAGTTCTACGAGTTTACATATTTTTCAGTTCCAAACACTGATAATTTTAAACGAATGAAGAAAGTTTTGTAATTTAAACATGAATTTGAGCTTTTCACTATTTAAAACAACTGATATTGCTCATATACGAATATCTTACTACTTATCTTATACGCAATTCTTAAACGTTTCTTAGACAATATAATGGTCATGAACAATAATTCATAAAAAAATAATTTTCCTAGTATTTCGATTTGTTTCTTATTGTCTCAATTGAAATACAAACTTTCAATCTGGATTAGTTTGAAATTAACAGACATAATGGCGCATAAAACCTCTTACCAATAAATAATGTATTACCAATCCAAAACCCGAAGGAACGTAATATGGATATAGAATACAGTTCCGCTATTTATTAATTCATACACATGTATTTTGTGGAAGTAACTATACCAAAAATACCAACAGGTAAACAAAAGTACTAAAACTAGTTAAATGTAAAACGGTAGAAGGGTTGTAAGAGCCAATAACTGGCTCCACCATCAGGAAATGTTGCCACCATATTAGCAGTTGGCCCAACTTCAAGTTTTGTGTCTGAACCTAGCAAGTGATTATCTTTCTCTCGCTGTACTGCTAATGATTCTTACTGAACAATTAAACAAATATATGGTTTAAAATAAAATAGTTTCAAGTTTCAATACAATTAAGTTCTTGCACAAAGATTCTAACAGTACGATATAATTAGAAAGTACTATTTTTATATTTGCACATCAAGTTTTTATGTAGTGCTAAGTAGGATTTTCATTCTTTAAGAACCTCCTTAATGTATAATAGCTTAATGGCATAAAATATTCATAGATAACTTAGTCCAATATGTTTTGAAATTGATTACATACGTTTGCATCCAATCTAAAAGCCATGTATAACTTCCAGCTATAAAGGAAACAGGATTTTTCCGGACATTTGCCATCGTTCAGTGAAACAAGAAATCAGTAACAATACGTTCAGCTATGATTCATATGGCATTGACCGAGTTAGAGAAACAGAAAAGACAGGATATATTTACAAACACTGGCAAAGCAAGACAAAAGAACACATATTCCGAACGATGTTTAACAGGAGTCAAAAGAACTATACAACCCTCGTGTGGTCCTGGGTTAACCCTGATATTCTTTATGTAGAATGATTTAAATGTACTGGGTTGGCTGTAAACCTCTCTGACAAATTCTTCTGAGCGTCTTTAGGGAATATGGAGAGGAAGACTCAGGATGATTAATTGTGTAGTAAAAATGGAAAAGGTTGTAAGTGCCAGAAACTAAAATTTTCAGTATTCAATAAAATATGTCTAAAACATTGAATATTTACTAATAAAATATTTTTTATATTTATAAAAATATACAATCAATAGGAATAACATATAATACAATTTTCTGCTATAAATATATAAGCGGAAACCAAAAAAATATGGAAAAAGATATAAGAGCAATCGGTTTTTTTGTGGAAAAGGATGTATGTGCCTTTCTTTATTTAATAAATGATGTAAGTGAAGGGTTAGTTTAAAAAAAGGATGTAAGTCCAGTATTGTTTAGAAGCGTTTAATGTACACCATAACATCAAAATATGTTACAAGGATACATGATAATACGTACAAAAGATAAAACACTTTTAGTCATAGTCTTGACTTTCTGAAAAAAGTTACATAATATACGTAATATTATTAATATTATTTTTAATATTATTAACTCTAGGACTTTGTACATTAAAATACCTTACTTTTAATACAACTAGTAGTCCTTGTCTTCAATGTCTGCATCCACCTCCATGACACCATCAGGAACGGTGTCCTGCTGCCAGAAGATCTCTATAAAACTGCTTGTCTTCTGCCTTTTCTATGTAGTCTATCATTCCTATCAGATCGTTCTTCTTTTCTTGTGAGATTTTTTATTTAAACTGGATTTTTGGCAAGTCCTTTAAGTCGGGAAGATTGCCAAGGTCGGCCTTTTTCTTTAAGACGTCAACTTTGTTCCATGTTACCATACCATCATCTTGAAGTGCCAAAACTGACGCTACCTTCACTGTGCTTGGATTCTTATGAGAAACTCGGAAGTGGGAAATTTTGCTGATAGCTAGATCTTTTGTGTTAATGAACTGATTTGCAAGACCTTTAAAATCTATAAAGTCTTCTGTCTTCATAGAAACAACTGTGAAGGGGGATTTAAATTTTGCACTTGCAACTACATCTTCCAGGTCTTTAGGAACCATTGCTTTTGCATTTTTGCGGCGTTTTTCAATAATGCCAAAGTCTCTGTCACAGTTCATATAACTGTGCCCACTTACAAGATACTTCAAGTTAATAGAGCGATAAAACCCTTTGTGAACTAGGTAAATAATTGCCATTAAGAGCATCCTGTTTTTATTTTGAGCACCACAGTTGTCGCACCATATTACAAGTCTTCTCCGAGAAAAATGGCCTTGAACAGTAGCAACTTTAAACAGACAAGAAGCTATTTCATTGGCTCCTCGACCTCCGATGCCCTCATGCCACATACACATAAACGCTGAGTCATTATCCCCCACATGTATTCCTAGATTATAGCAAGAAAGTTGTCTGCAGTAAAACATGGTGCTATGGGTAAGCATGGGCACGAACATCACCTGTTGCAAGTCCATACATAATGTTGTAGCGGTACCAGTTGGAAGTTGGGACAAAGTAAATATCCTCTTTCATGCAGACATGGGCCTTTTCAGCTTTTCGATGGTGAATTTCTTGTTTAGTTTTATCTTTGCCCTTTCATTGGTCGTTGATGAAATCTGCACTTTAAAAAGATCACATTTTTTGCAAGTATCAGCTGCAAGAGCCTTGAACTTGAGTTTTGGGAAATCTTTTTTTAATACTTCTGTATAAAAACTATAGTTGACTGGACTTGTAGGGTATTGGGTTTTAAATGCCATAAACATTCTGTGTTTGTTCAGGTCTGGGGACAAAAACTCATTGCTTGATACTTTTCGGCAATAATGGCTTTCGTATCTTGGAAAGAATTTATATGACACCTAACCAGATTACGGTCATTTTCTGTATACTTCACCTTGTGTTCATTTGATCCAGGGGTTTTCCCTCTTTTGTCTTCGAAAATCAAGCATCCTGTTTTTTTTTTTAGTTTGTAAACCAATCAACTTCCTTTCAGAAATAGCAAAAATTTCTTTAAAGTTTTTTTTGCAAATTTGTATGTTTTTGCCAGAACCATCAGGAATGTTTGTATGCAAACGAGCAGGTGCGTCTACTCTCACTGGGATCATCGTAATTCCCGTGTCTTCTACGGGCAATAGGTAGCATCTGCATGTGGTTGAGTAAATATGTTCCCTGGCTTTTTTCGTCAACTTTGTAGAATTCCATAAACAATATCAGTTTTTGTTCGTTACTCAAGTTTTTGCATTGGTACTTACATGAACAGCTTCGTTCAGGAGGTGGGGGATTTTTTGCGGGGATAGTCTTTCCTTTACAAGTAACATAACTGTCTCCTTTTTCCCGAGCCCTTCGTCTTCTCTCCACTAGAACTTTCTTACGAACAGGAGGTGCTTCCATTTTTAGTAAGATAGAACACTGCACTAATAAATACTTCAACGCCTGTTACACGCAACACACTTAAATAAAATAATCACTACGTAAAACAACACAAAACGTAAAAGCGGCGAGCATGCGTAGCGTCACTGCCCGCCCGGCAACAGCAAATAACTACGGAATAGACAAGGAACATACATCATGGCGGGTGGACTTACATCGTTCTCCACTTCAACCCCGCACGGCTCTTACACGGTGCTGACATCTTCCGACTGCTCTACAAACTAGGGGCAATTTTTCTGGCACTTACTACCTTGTCTATCTTATTACGCTTGGCTTTTACTTCGCTTTTCACCGAAAAAGTCATTTTTTTTATTTTTGGCACTTACAACCTTTTCCATTTTTACTACACAATTGCACAACAAAATATGGGATCAGAATTATTTGTACAGTTTTGATTATCTGGCTCCTTAACAAAATTCATAAAAAGTTGTAAAAGATTTTGTAAAAGATGAACGACTGAATTTGGTAAAGGTTAATAAGGGCTGCAACATGAATTAGTAAATTTTAGTTTTATCACATATGTGCTATTTATAAGAAATTAACAAAAATGTAAAGTAAATATTTAGGGTAAATTATTGATCATTTAAGTTTTGGTGTTGAACTCCTTTTTTAGAATAATAGTATAAAATTTACTTTAATGAATATTTATACAAACACGGTCACTGTAGTATAAATCGATATATAAACATTATATTCTAAAATGGGCGTTTTTAAACGCCTGCTCAGGTTTGTAAAAGTAAAGGTAAAGTAAATTAAATCGAACACAACCTAAACATAGTTTTTTTCTTTCAACTTGAAATAGCAATGGAGGAAGACGATAATGAAGCGTAATACAATTGTACAAAATTAGATTAGGTCTATTCAACATAAAACTGTTAAGTTTGTTGAATTTTCATTGTTTCAGCCGGATCAACAAATATATTCTTTGCGCTCTACTTTGTAGGTATTGTTAAATATAAGTACACCAATATGATCCATTGCACAATTTAATATTTCTGTAGGTTATGAAAGTTCATAAGTACTTTTTAAAATTTAAAGGGCTGTTTGACGGGAGGTATAAAATCGAAAAGAGAACCTTTTAACTTTTAGGGAGATATATCTAACTATATTTTGAATGTCTAATCAAAAGATAAAGTATTACCTTAGAAAAGGCTTTTATATTTTACTTATTACAATTGAAATGTTAAAGGCTGTGATTTTACACAATAACAGGGTCGTGATGCGAAACCATGAGGTAAAACATCTTTAGGTTACCACAACCCAAGATTTCTGTCGCGTCATAGAACTATTACAAAATAAATTCATCAAGACAAAATTAATTTTAAATTGATAGATGACGTCAAGCAAATATTGTATTGCTTTTTAGCATTAAAACAGGATTATTAACTCAAAATTGAACGGTATGGTTACAAATGGTTAATACAACTTATTAAAACCTTTAAAGAAAGTACGGTCTTCGATAGAGTTTTGGGCTTAGTGTAATAAAGTCTAATTTTGTATTTTTAAGAACATGGTGCTCTTGAAAAAGTGCATAGCGGCTATCGGTGTAACATATTGGAGGGTTCACTTGTTCGGATGGTTGTGCCTCATCGGGAGCTCGAAATGAAATAGTGTAAAGGTACGATCTTAGTGAGTCCTCCGTGTTTCTGTTGTTCTAGATAATACTTATTGGATAGTTCATATCTATACCGTGCAAAATAAATATGAATAGTGGTGTGTAAAGTTGTCTCATTACTATTAGTACGTAGTTATAATAAGTCGTAGTTCTACTTCCAATCTCAGCGTTATCTTCTACCCGTTTCCTTAATAAAACTGTCTAATTTTAAATCTCATTTAAGTAACTTATTTTTATTATATATACAAATATTTACAGATATTACGCCAATGATCTGTAAATTATTGGGAAATAAAAAAGTAATATTTACATTTTCTGTAGAAAACAAGTATAGATTAGAAACTCACATTTTTTATATTTAAAGATAACAAACACTTCCATGTGAGATCATATTAAAATTCTCTACAATTAATGTTTGTTGATTTTATGTATTTATTACCAAATTTAACAAAGTTATTGTACATCAAACTTAAAAACATTGTTTCGTGCCCCAATTTTTTGCATTTAACCCTGAATCCCTCAAAAACTACTACAGGTACAGTTCTGAAACCTATTTTATTAGCTTTATCAGGTAAAAATACATAAGAATCCACGATATTTCTTACTTAATTAACCTTTCCAAAAGTTCAGTATGGCTTTATTTTACTCTTTACCTAGGAATTCAGGCGAAATCTTTCGCTAGCTGTAACTCGCTAACGAAGCGTTTTCGGACCTATGTTTATATAACATTTTTTCATTATTTTTACTAGTACGATGTGCTGTAGAAGTGGGGGAGAACTTCATGAATAACCCTGTATAGTTTTTGTAGTTAAGGAAATTGCTAATACTTACCTGAGT